>NW_028278672.1:0-123012 GCF_059751315.1 Micrasema longulum
TGGTTGTTGAGAATTGGTGGAGCTCCTAACCCAGTTAGAAATTAACAGAAGACGCGAAGTTGCAGTTTAATGCGTATTTATTACATGGTGGGATTGTGTTGCGCGAATGTTACGAAGATGAGAAGTTGAAGTACTGCACTTGAACTACATCTTGGAACTGAGAGATTAATGCTGACTGACTGAACTAGCTGAACTTTACTGAGATGGGCGTTGACTGCACCCTGTAATCTTTTTATAGGCTTCGTTCCTTTGTTTTTCATATCTCCATGGTAAGGACGATGTTAATGTACTACAGGAGTTGATCTCGTGTTTTGCAGAATGTATTGAATTGAATTCAATAGAAAACGCTGACTTGCTTCTCAAAGTCATGCTTATATTTCAGGTAAAATTATGAAGCACGTGTGTGTCATCGATCGTGGACTTTGAACTATATTTGTACGTAATATAAAACATTAAAAGATAACATTAAACTCATTCAAGACAAGTTCCTAAAATACCTTAACTCTAAGTACGGCAAAATTGTACGTGTCACCTACTTCTTCTAAAAAAACTACTCTCCTAGATAAGTTTGAATATCCCAGCTAGGCGGACAAGATATACAATTTTTTTCACATATCTAAATACAATACAAATGCAGCAACAAATTCCCCTATCAATCGTGTAAAATCAAGAGAACACTCGACATCGACATTTTACTGGACTCTGCCACCTCTTCTAAAAATAATATTCTGACATACCCACCTAGTTTTGACATGTCTATTTACAAATTTAAGCTCTTATTAGAATACAACAAAAATGACATTTTGTACCTAAGAACTATTCTCTCTACTAGCTGTTTTGATATGTTTGTTGTCTTGTATTATGTTTACTTTATAAAAAAACTAGCGGACCCGACAGACGTTGTTCTACCCGAACGTTGGCTTGCTTGCTATTAGCTGGTTGAACAAACGTTTTTTCGTAAATAAAGACACATGTTATTTATTTTGACTTTTTAAGCTATTTATATATTCGTAATAGGGTTTAGTTTTTCATTATATCTCCTCATATGATTGGTTAAGAGGCCTAGTTAAATTCAAATTAAAATCGGCGAAAAATCATCACTCTAGTGCCATAATCCATGGAAAAAATACGTAAATACGTGTTAATGAAGAAAAATCAGACCGCGTTTTACCCTGAGCCTTCTAAAAGTATGACACTCAACTCATAACCTACATGAATTAGTCATTCTTTAACCGCCAGCCGGGTTCAACGTGATCTTGACATTTAATTCGAAACCAAAAGAAAAAAAAGAAATCAGATAGACCAGATCTTGACTTGAGGTAGTATTTTTTTGTTTGTTTTAGCTTTAATTTTATTTTGTTGTATTTCATATTATTTGTACCTATATTTACTAAAAGTAAATGTGTTTATCAATGTTGGAATATACTTTATAAGTCCATTAATAAATAAATAATAATAAAGGAAAAATGATGGAGTAGTGAAAGCGTGCAAAAACTGTCAGGATAAAAGTAAAAAGACTTTTCATTGACATGTAGGTACCTAGGTACTTGTTTATGGTCGAATTCCAAAACATAAAATAATTAGTTTCAAAACAAATAATTCTTTTTGCAAATGTCAAACTTTGCGCTACATACCAACAGTGGTACATTTTGTGTAAGAGTCCGTTTTTCAAAAATGTATAAAAAGGCAGTTAAAATTATTTAAGTATGACTAAAAATCCATTAAAAATAAGGTCATATGTAGAAATTAAGAAATTGTAATGAAATTAATCAATTCAGTATCCATTAAAAATACATAATTGATGGCTGTAAACGTTAAAATACATTTTTTTTAAATTATACAAAAAACAACATTCTTTAAATTTTTCGGAATGTGCATTTTAGTCGAATGCAACCCTGGAAGTTTAATAAAAAACACAAATTTACTCCTAACTTTATTTCTGATGAGCGTATTGAAGATATTATTATTTACAAACCTAATTTAAGATGATTTTGCAAAGCATGTAAATCAGTCCGGTAGTAGATATCGAGTCTATAAAGGGCAAACTTTCAAACTTTCATTTTTATAAATATATGGAATAGATATAAACTAAAATAAAAAAAATCAGAATTGATTCTGGTTTTATTTCGCACACATAAATAAGTCCAATTATTTTTTATCTTTTGTTGACGGAACATTGTTTATGACAACAAACGTGGAATCAATAAAGTTCTTGCGATTAATATTATTTGCCGCTTAACAAATACACGCAAAAGCGTGGTGATAGTTTTTGCGTTTTTCAAAAGTTATTTTTCATTCTTCCCTTTTTTCCACTAAAAGGGTGTTGGATAGCTATGCAATTAAGCATTTTTCATACGTTATCACCACTATGCAGCTTTTACCAGTACTGACGTTATTTTTATTTCTGGCAAAATTATGGCACTAATCCTGTTAGGCACCCCCTATTTCCCGCCTTTGCCTCGAATTTCGTGTGTTTTCCTCCATTTTATTGATACTTGAGAAAATTAAAGTGTGGAACTGGTTAGTCCAGTATATGATTTTCCGTTTTTGTTTTAAAAACTTAGGAATGGAATTTCTTAACGGATTTTAATTTTAATTTTAGTTCATTTTTGAAGTAAAGCTTAGTTTAGTTATATACAAATATTCAATTACATTTAATAAAACGTTTGACCACAAAATCATTGATTTTATTTATTACTGTTATTTAAAAACTGTGTAATATGTATATTTATATCGTTTTTGTAATAATTTATTATTTTTTATTGCACTTTACATTGAAACGTACATATTGGTCATTTGCTATTAATTACATATTTTATCACGTGATCTATTCTTATTCGACCCAACGAATAAATCAAACCAGATTTAAATTGTGAAAATAATTCAGACTCTTTTGTCACCTGATCCAGTAAATCGGAGATCCTTGGACCTACCACAGAGAAATGTCTAATGACCAAAGTTGTTTTACTGTTTGGTTCGTGGTTTAGGGAAATATCACATTTTTTTCTAATTTAAATTAATGAAAATCTCTGAGATACTGTCAAATTTAATTTTTTTTTTTCGTCTAAATTTTTAAAATGTTAAGGAGACGATTTAATTTAAAAAGTTATGTTTGAAAACATTAAATTAATTTACAATGTCCATACAGATTTTGAAAACATAATTATTTTTTCTAAATCCATTTCCCATATTTCAACTCGTATTCGTAGTATGTGATGCATATTTTTTCATATAAAATTCCCGCGAAAACAGATCATTGTATTTGCCACGCCCATGGTAGGTCGTCACAATTCGTTTATTTCTTAACTTTGTTTGTAACCGTTTCAATTTAAACAGAGCATCCTGACAAATCATGACATCACAATTGTCAAGGCCAGATATGTCGCATTTTTGTATAAACATATATATTTTAAACAATATCAGTTTCATCAAATCCATCCTGTCTACAAACATTCGACCATACTCAAACATTGCTACTTTCAATATTTATGGTATTTGAAAAAAAAACATAAACAAGCTTTACCTTCATAGGGCCAGCCCATAAAAAAATATATATAACTTAACTTTTTGCATCAACAAAGGCTAGAAATCCCAATAAAAGCGGCAAGTTGCAGAACGGAACATCGAGGCTTAAAATAAACTTTTTTTTTGTGGAATACCCGAAATATAGTGTTTGTTAGGCAAGCATCTTAGTCAATACATTTCAGAGGCCACCAAATTTCTTCATCTCGTCTGAAATATATGTCAATAATAATTCCTTCATCTCTATTGAGATACGGGTCAGTTAAAATAAAAATGTCAATTTAAATATGTTGCAACAGAGAGGAAAAACATTTTTGAGAAGGGAATATGCTAGTCTAGGCATGTACAGGGCTTACAACCTGTCATTGGCTGGTTTTAGTGGCAACGGATGAATTTTACCCCACATGATAAAGGTTTCAGCCCTTTTACTTCACAAAAGTAAACAGATGGAAGAGTTGAGGAAATGTGGATGTTCAAACATAGGCAGCATGGTAAATGTTACACAGTGTGTAAAATGGCTACTTAAACCAACCAATGACAGGTCATAAGTCCTGTAAATGCCTAGATTCGAATATTCCCTTCTCAAAAATGTTTTCCTTCTCTGTTGCAACAAATTTAAATATGAACAACTCCCTATAGAGTAAATCCAGCCAGTCTGCAAGCATTTTGACATACCCAAAACATCGTTAAATGATAAATTTAAATGGTAGTTCATAATTTTATCAAATAGACTGTAATATTTCCAGAGTTTTATTTTACTTTTTGGCAATAGCTCAGGGATTTTTACTACACCCGCTAAATAATCAAATTTATAATTCAGCAAATGGGATTAAAAAGAACTCTTTAATTTAAAACTGAGTTATCAGCACGGGATACTGCTTTCCATCCCTTTTATTTCATTTTTCCGCACCGAGATGATTATTTGATACATATTAAAGGATAATGAAGCTTTTTCATTTGGAGAGCTTAAAGCTCCGGAGATTAGAGATAGAACAGCTTTTTAGCATGTTCTATCTTTATCAGCTAAAGGTTTGCACTTTAATTTTAAAATATTATGTTTTTGAAAATAACGTTCGATTAAGCGGAAGTGAATAGATCATACGTTTTAATAATCATTAAAAGTTAAATAGGAACAGGTTTGTAATCATTAAAGAAGCCTCAATAAAATAAAACATTTAAAAACAAATATATTCTCCTTCGTGAAATATAAATTAGGACGCAAAAGGTTAAAAATTATTATATTTTACAACAGAGATGAAGAACATCAAGGAAATGAAGAAGTCTAGTCATTTATAGGGCTTATGATTAATCATAGGCTGGTTTAAGTGACCACGGATTTAAATGTTGAATTCAGATCTTGTCTATATAAAAAGCCGGATACGCTCAAAATACTTTTAGGCAATTTTTTTATTTTTAGTATGGCTAATATTATTTTTTTGACCTAAAAACAGTTTTGTTTCATCAATATCTTCCAACAGAAAATGGTTTAATAAAGGTTGATAAAATCAGCCTTTGGTGCTAGCCCAGTAACTATGAGTATTGCCGTAAATTGACATATTATTTAAAAAACACTTTTTTTTAAATATTTTTTATTTATTTTACTAATACCATTAAACATTTCTATAGTTGTAAAATTTCAATTCTCTTGTTTTGTTCTAGGACTATAATTCCACCTCGCCACTTTACTGTAGCTTGTTGGTGGAGATTTATATTTGTACTTACTTATATAATATCACAGGTTTTAGTTTGTCCAAATGTTTGTAGACGTAAGACTGGATTTCACCCCCTCGGGAGTCATTTAGATAAACAAATTACAACAGGGATGAAGAATATCTTAAAAACGGAATATTACTGTCTATTTGATAAAATTATGAACTACCATTTAAAATATATCATTTAACAATGTTTTGAGTATTTCCAAATGCTTGAAGACTGGCTGGATTTTCTCCCTAGGGAGTTGTTCATATTTAAATTTGTTGCAACAGAGAGGGAAAAACATTTTTGAGAAGGGAATATGCGAATCTAGGCATTTAGATGACTTATGACCTATCATTGGT
Organism: Micrasema longulum; assembly: GCF_059751315.1. Lineage (NCBI taxonomy): Eukaryota > Metazoa > Arthropoda > Insecta > Trichoptera > Brachycentridae > Micrasema > Micrasema longulum. Next base: position 5,580 of record NW_028278672.1, read on the forward strand.
TGGTTTAAGTGGCCACTTTACACACTGCGTAACATTTACCATTCTGCCAATGTTTGAATGACTACCGAGGGGGGAAATCCAGTCTTTTGTCTACAAACATTTCGACAAACTCAAATATTGCAATAAAACCAACTGTTCCAAGAAGAAGTTTAAAAATTGGAAAATTGTTTCCAGGCATTGCCTAGTATGTGAAATAGTTCAGTCAGATAATCTCTTCACAACGATAAAGTTTTCAGCTCTTTAACTTCTCTTAAATCAACAAATGGAAGAATTGAAGAAATATGGATATTCAAACATTGGCAGAATGGTGAATGTTACACAATGTATACAGTGACTACTTAAACCAGTCAGAAAGATCAGTAATTTACATGTTTATACGAATAATAAATATTATTATATTTTTTGAAAATATTAGAAAATATGTGAAAAACTCAAATATTTACATTCTATTCGTATTATAACTTTTTATCGAGTAGCCGATTTCTTATTTTTCCTCTTGCTACATTTTGTGTTTAAATTTAAATTTTTTCGGCAATTATTTAAAAATGCTAAGTACTAAATAATTGAGAGTTCTGTTCTCATATTTTTTACATACTTTTGGTACTACGAAACCATAATTATACGTGAAGCGTGAATTATGGTTATATTTGAAAGGAATTTTCAAAATATTACTATTATATTGTTTGAAAATGATGCAAACTCACAGTAATCCTGGAACAGGGATGGGTTTAAGTATTTTGTCAGGAAAAAAATTATCACATTTTTGTCTGTAAATCTGTGCTGGTACAATTCTCTTAACTGTAGATTACTATTGACCCTGGATCATTTAAATATTAGTTTTAGTCGAATATTTCTACGACTTTGTACAATATTTTAGAAATGATTCTCAAAAGACAAAAAAAAATATTTTTGATTAATTAAAGGCAAATATAAAGACCACTTATAAAAAGTACTCACAAGAGTCCGCCATCGATCACAAAGTTTAAATATTTGACAAACCCATTTTACATTATGATCTCAAAAAATACTCCAATACTTGTATTTCTCTACAAATGCTATGGGTTCGTAATTATTTATTTATTTATTTAACACTTTAAATATATATACAATATATACACATATAAGGGCGGCAATTTTTTTCTACCTACCCAAACCCGTTCAGGTTGAGAAAATTAAAATACATGGACATATTGAATCTTACAATTTTATACAAACAATTAAAAACAAAGATTAACAAAATAAAAATACACAAAAAATCAACACTTTACCATGAAGAGAAGAAAAGGGATGGGAAAGAAAGAAAAAGGATAAAATAACAACTTGATTTTTTAGATAGTGAAATTTTAATCTTGACTTAAATGTAAATAATGAAGAAGCGTCTCTAACATTAGTGAGTAGATTATTCCCCAATCAAGCAGCTACTACTGTAAAAGAGGAGGCAAGAAAAATAGAACGATGAAAGGGTATTTAAGAGGTTCTCTCGTTACTAGAACAAAGAGATAGTACGTGTTGTAAAAGAGGTTGGAAGAGCTCTTTTAGATAAACTGGCGAAGTGGGATAGAATGTGAATGTTTGTTCCATGCGTGATACTGAGCCAGTGTAGTTGCGTGCGATACTCGGTTTTGTGGTCAAATTTACGAAGATCAAAGATATAACGTATACAAATTTTCTGCAATCGTTCTAACTTGTCAAGTAATTCAGAGTTAGCATCTGGATTACATACATCCGCATAGTCAAGGAGTGGAAGAAGAAGCTCTGAACTAATGTTTGCTTAAAATTGATTGGCAAGAAATTCTGTAATCTTTTAAATGAGTGCAAAATGCTTTAAATTTTACGACTAACTTTGTTAACCTGCAGCAATTATATTAGCTATTAAATGGGTTAGATATGCAATATTGTAAGCTGTTTGTGCAATGAGCAATATGAGCAAATTAGGCAAAACATATTTTTGGGCATGTGGAGATTTTTTGTTCAAGCATTTAGTCTTTTATTGCATTTATAATTATACCATATTCATGAACCAGACCATATTCACTTTATTTTGACTTTACCGGTAATCGAACCAGAAGAGTAGGTAAACGCGTCTATAACTAGATCACGAGGTTCAATAATTTGTTTATTTTAGGCACTTTTTATATTTGGTGAGTTTTTAAATTGTAATATAAGATTAAAAAAGAAAACATTTACGATAGTATTATTGACATTGATATGTACAGAGTTTATATTTCAGAAGCGAATTGCATTTTTTGTTAACCTTTATCTGAGTAATGTCAGGAAAGGGAAGGAATTTCTGCTGGGGACCTTTTAAATTCGTTAACGACAATAAAACCAAGGATAATTCGTAGCCAAACATTATAGACATCAGTAGGCTTTCAATTTCACTTGAAGAGACCACGGTATTTTGTGTCCCGTTACCATTTATTGTCCTTATTACTAATACTGTTTTAACTGTGTTAGAAACTACCTCTTATGGTTAGTCATTGTGGCTTATTAAGGAATGGATGTTTACATAAATTTAAAATATTTTAGTAGAAAATGCCTTTTTTTATTGCTTACTTCTTGGCATGAACACTTGACAAACTTACTACTATGCTCTATTTTTTGTAAATTTATTAACATCATTTTAACTTTGCTAGAACTCCACTCGTCCGTGCGTTTTGTAGCTGCGCGATGATTGGTTATCTAGCTTTCATATATTAACTTTAAAATACCTAAATTTTGTAAATGGGGTCTAGAATTCCAATCGTCTATGCGCGTAGTAGCTGCAAAACGTGTTGTAATCTTACTCCTTTTTATTATTCATATTATTAAATTTTTTTTAGTATCATTAATACACTAAATTTATTAGTCAATTTTTAAAATGTGTAAATGGGGGCTAAATTTTTAACTGTTTTTGTGCTCTGAAGCTGCAAGACGTCCTGTAATCTAGCTCCTATCTGTTATAATTTTTGATTGATCTTAATTGAAAACAAGAAACTACAATCCTAACCGTCCATGCGTTCTGTAGCTGCAAGACGTACTGGGATATTTATTAATTGTACTGCGCCCTTGAGGTGATTTTCACGAAAATAGCGCTATATAAATTATCCAACTATATATAAATAAGTAAGTTGATCGGGGAGCTGTTAGCTAAAAACACTTACCAGCACACAAAAATGCGGCGTAATTAATACATTTGTTCATAAATTATCACAATGCTTATATTACTGTCAGTAAACATTCAAATCACATAACTTGAAGCATTAGTAATTTAATTCTGACATGTATCTTTTTGTCTTACGGTTTCTCTCAATACTCGTCTGAAGCAACAAAGATACGAGCTCTCTCTCCCGCCAAACAATAATTGTTATTGCAGAATCAATCACCCAGGAACCGTCATGAGTGAATGCTAATTAGTTATCTAATATACATTACGTCATTCACGGAGGCTTGCGGGAGTGAAGAGGAGCAGTTAGGCGAAGTGCTAACTTAACTTCAACGAAACTATAAGGGGTTATAATGTTCCATAAACATGTTTTTAAATTTATTATTTTAATTTATTTTTGTTTGTATCTATTTTGTTGGAAATGACGGGATGTAAACGTGGAAAATACTCCTAAAACACAAAAAAGGTTAGTAAGTGTATAAAAATATTATCAATACAAGTCGCACTCCCAGAGGTATTGGCCATTTTGCGGAGAGCAAAAACAAACTTTTTTAAATTTATTATTTTATTTATTTTTACATAAATGACATAAATTGCGTTAAAAATAAACGTTGAACAAAAATATCAAGAAAAAATATAAATGCACAATTAAATGATAAAATTGCATAATAATAACAAGTAAATACACATAATCAAGAAAAAAATACATAAAAATATAAAAAAAGCAAAATATTTTCAAATATAGAGAAAAGTGGAAGAATTATATTGCGAAGGAAATTTTTAAAAAATCTTTCTTTATCAAGTCCAGAACCAAATATATCAGCCTTATCCTCATACTGATTACTATATCTGTGGAGCCTAAGGATAGGCGAGTGCTTGTGATAGTTGATTTTAGAACTTGCAGAACAAAAAGGAGATCTGCGGTGAGTATGTCCACCAGGTATACGGAAACACACCAACTTTAGCAAATCTGGACAGTCAATAAATGGATTTATCACTTTATAAGGTAATATTAAGTCAACATTTTATATTTGAAGCACAATCTTTGTGGTTATTCATTATAATAAAATAAATAAAACAACTTTGTTTTTAACCACTATTTTTTTTTTCCACCGACCTGTTTAAAAGCAAACAAGCTTTTTCGTTAAGGTTTACGCAACTAATGAGTTATTTCCTATTTTATTTTTATCATGTCAACTAAATACTACACGTGGACCCAATAAATCAAGTCTTTATTTTTTTTACAGGGGTGGTAATTTGATATTAATACTTCCGAAACTAGACAGGAGCTTGTTTGTTTTGAAGCCGGCCGAAAAAAAATTGTGGTTAAAAACAAAGTTGATTTATTTTTTTTATTAATATTAAGTCATTTAGAATAATTCTTTTATCTGAAAGTTTCAAAAGATTTTTCAAAGATATCAATTGATTGTAATTGAAATACGCAGTTCAAAACAAATATTAATGCACTTAACTTAATGTATTTTGACATTAAAATGCCAATTTTTTTTTTACATTATTTGCTCACTTGACTGAAAAATATGAAAATAAAAACCTTGTGGCGTCGTAGTTACTGCAGTGTTATTTTCAATAATTTTGTGAATGGATTTCAAGGAATTCTTTTGAATTACATTTTGCTTAAAAAAGTCAGAGATACGTGGGTGTCCTCCTAAAAATGATAAAAAATAGTGGTTCAACGGGATTTAAAGAACATACCAATTTAGACTACCAACAGTGTTCTTCTGGAGGTGTAAAGTCTTCAATAGAGAATAAGTGAGAGGGGGGAAGAAGAGAGCATTTTTATTAAGGTTTTTATTATTATTTTTTATATTAAATAACTTGAATAATAGAATTGTTGACGCTGGTATAAATATACCCCATCGAGAGATACGATTTGATACGCCGTGCTTTATGGGTTAATAATATAGTAGGGAAAACGAAGGAAGATGCTGTATGAAGGCAGTAAGGTAAGAGCGTGAAGGTATTAAAGGGTGCATTAGCAGATACCACATTTGCATTTGGGGTTGATTATACGTGAAGAGAAATCTATCGGATAATAAATAAATTTACTGATTTATCGTCTTACGTTGAAAACTGTAAATTAATTATATTCAACATTGTTTATGTAATATTTGCGGCTTCTGTGGTGTAGTGGTCAAGACGGTTGACTCACGTACGAAAGGTTCCTGGTTCGATTCCCGGTGAGAACACAAAAATAAAAACGTATTTTTTCTCAAACCTGGGTGCTCTGTGATGTAAGTCACTACTGTAATTGGGCCTCCTGGTTTGTTGTCGTGCAAAAATAAATCAATAAAAATATGAAAATTATTTATAAAATTTAAAATTATTATTATATATAAGTTGTCCAAACTTTTTCAGATAAAAGTCTGGATTGCACCCTCTGAAGAGTTTTTAAGATGAATAAATAAAAGCAGAGAGAAACAACATTGTGGAGAAGGAAATTTGGAAGTCTAGGCATTAACAGGGCTTATGATCTATCATTGACTGGTTTAATTGGCCACTTGACGCACAGTGTAACATTTAAAATTTCGCGTTGTTTAAAAATTCATATTTATTGACATTTGAAGAAAAAAATGCACCGGAATGTGGTCACGTGGCTAATGTCACGGACTCAAGGATCAAAGGTCCAAGGTTGGAACCCCACTCTACCATAACTTGATTCTTTCTTTCTTTCTGTGCTATATCAGGTCTCCCCGACGTTGGCGATCACTCTAGAGTAGGCATTCCGGTCCTGCGCCAACTGGAACAGCGCCTCAACTCCACGCACTTCCGTCCAGCCGCGGATGGATTACTTGATTCATATTTTCTAAAAGTGCAAGCATCAAATTACAACAGTGATGAAGAACATTTAAGTGAAGGGAATATAGAAGTCTAGGCATGTACAAGGTTAATGACCTGCCACTGGCTGCTTAGTGATATTTAGATGCCAACTGTATTTTTTAAAATTTAGTTTATAGTCTCCTTTGAACATGGATTTTTTAATGTATGTTTTTTATGTACCTGAAATTTTCGGAGAAAATTGTTCTTTAAATTTAAATAGGTGAAAAAGTAATTTGAAAGACATACTACAGAACAAGATTCCGATAAATAAATATATTATCATTTACTTGACAAGATAAAGCATAACCAATCGAAACATTCAATTAAATGGTTATTTTAAAATTTACAATTGTATTTTTTAAATTTTTTTTTCGAAAAAGGCATTTGTCAAAAATATCAGATATATCAACCGACAGCAGCTACGAGGGACACATGAATACACATCCTGAATAAATTCAAACACAATATGAACCACGTGATGAATAGGGATGATCATTTAGGGGTGGTTTTCACAATCACGCCTCCCTGTAGTCAAAATAAAATAAGTCTAAAATTATTTCATATAAGCCTATTTGATAAATAACAACAAAAATACTGCAAAAAATATTAAATAATGCGGCACATTTTAAGCGAAAAATTGAAATACATAAGGGTACTATAATAGTTATTCCGAAAAAGACCAATTAAAACTCCATCTATATATGTTTTCAAAGCCTTTGATATTACTTAATATTCGCTCAATTTATTCTGATAGACAGATTGAGAGATAAACACCGTCTTTTTTTAATCAAGGAAATGAACATTTGTACAAAAACGGCAAGATTTATTTATTCTACTCGGTTCATTTGAATTAAATTTAATCATTAATATCAAGTTACTTTAATAGTCTTACTAGGGTAGGGTAGTACCTCTTTAAAAAATACGGTAGATAGTTCATTTTCGCGAGGTGATGTTACATCGTGTTACGAGTACTATAAGCAAAAGACGGAATATTATCAAATTCAGACATTAGAAAAAAAATCATGGATGATTTTTTAGTTATTCCTTTTCCGTAATTATTCTTTTTTTAATAAAACATTTTTCCTCGTTTTAGAAAAATAAATTTGAAGTCATAAAAACACTCTTCACCCATGCATGCGCCCTTCGTCACTGTCGATAACTGACTGAATCTGTTTTACATCAACACCAGCTAAAGCACAGTGTGTCAGTCTTCTTCAGTATGAGTTCTATTTCTGAGCTCTCTTTTACAGATTGATCGCTGTATTGGCGTCACATTCATTCAACGCGTAGCAAGGATAAATATTTTGTATTTAAATCCAGCGTAGTTATACAAATTTAACTTTCCGAATCCGGGGCAATAATGTCTTGATTTTTTCAATATTTCCCATGGCAGATTTTTATTATACGGACACAATATACAATTGTCAAATAAGAAAGTAAATTAGTGAACTTGTTTTTGTTTCAGTAAAAGATACCATTCAGAACTTAAACTAAATAAAGAATTACAAAATTGCAAAATTTGACTTGGCAGCATTTTGCTGTCGGCTGAACAAAATTTAAAAAAAAAAACAATATTTCAAAGAAAAAATGGTCGGATAATAAAAATATAAGTTTTAAATACAATTAATGTCAACATTTCTTCCTTTAACATAACATTTGAACTAAGGAGCAAGAATTACTTCTGACCCAAATAATTTAAAATGTTCCCCAAAAATTCACACATATGATAATTAAAAAAAAACAAAACAAATCTAAGTCTAGCTGCATCATATAAACAAAGAAAGATAGAAAAAAAAGATTTCATATTAAATACTGTAATACTTTACGATGAAGTATCCGAAGACAGCTCGGTTGGTGTGTTTCAACAATAAAGACAATTCGGTAGTCAGATGGCAGAAGGAACCATCTGTTATTTTCAAAAATGTTCAGGAGAGCTGAAATCCGTCTTTATTTCAAGACTTAAATCCACAAACTTAAATATTTGAGTGTTGTTTTACAATAACAAATTACCATTCTAAATGACACTGCTTCTTTAATTTTTTTGCTTTGTGTATTTACTGAAATATTAATAAAAACTTTTGAAAATAAAAACATAAGCAAAAATACAGATGGTTATTTCTGCTATCTGACTACCGAATTATACTCTTACATACAAATAGTTCACTTTGCGATAAATGAAAATAAACTTTATGATGGTAATAAACAGGTTATAAAAAAGCAATTTTTTTTAATTTTTTAAAAAAACTATTTATATATTTATCCATAGAATTTAATGAAATAAACAAGTCTATTTGTTTAAAATATTTTATTTTTTTAATCCTTTATTGGAACTGATTTTTCTAGTAAAATGATTCTCAAATCAATGGTTATACTTTTTTATGAATTCTGCTGTAGATTTTTTATTCTCATGAAATAAAATTGTTTGTTCAAAAAATCTAATATTCACATTTAAAATAAGCAAATGTGCTTCATTGCATGTTTGCTGACGACGATTCATAAATTTTAAAACAAATATACACATTTTCGCCTGACGCATGAAAATTTGAAAAATGTAGCATTGTTTTGAGACGGTTAAATAACCAATGTGACATACGTTTGATTAGTTCGTAGTCGCGAGTTTTCACTATTTCCGGTCTCGTTAATTTTCATTTCAGGAGATAACGCCCGCGAAACTGAAATCGTTTGTCTAGATTAGTTTCCGCTGCATGTGATTTATGCATTAAGGATAGTTTATTTTCAGGCAGAATTATTGCTGAGCGGAATACCGATTTAGTGGTTAGAACCATCATGAAAACCTGATATATGATGGAAGAGATAATAATTCATACTGCGTTGTTTGCTTAACCATAGCTTTTTCGATCCAAAATATTGAGTACCGACAAAAAATACGCATATATCCTGATAAGACTATCATAGTTTATTAATTTTAATGTTTACGCTGTTCGTTTTTGTACAAAATTAACATTTTTTTGCATCTTCTTAGTGCTTTTTCTGGCTACCTAAATTACATAATCCATTCCAAGTCGGGCAAAAAATTAATATAGTTTTATAGTATATTCATTAAAAATACTATACATATTTTGATGAGATAAGAATTCTTACTATCATTGATTGCTATTTAGAATACATTAAACATTAACAATAATAATAATAATAACCATGGTTTATTAACAAAATAACGATTTTTTTATCAACTGCACACATACTTATAGATTTCTCTAGATGCTGTCTAGTCTACTTAACTAGGTACAATTTGTTTTACAGCAGACATTTTTACGCAAAAAAAATTAATAACATAATTGCCTACTTGTTTATTTATTATACAGTTATACAATTATATTTTCACCATTTATTATTTAATAATGTTTTTGAGTAAATTTTCTGATTTTACTCTACCTACCTTTACCCAGTCACCAAATTTCTACAAATTTATTTAATTATATCCGGGTTTTGCAATATTCAGGTAACAAATTGAATATTTTGGGGCCAAAAAACCTAAAATTTCTTTGCTCGAATTCAGAGTTTGTGGTAGACCCCATGACCTATCCTCTAGTATGACTTCTGGTTGTGTGGGAGTGTTTCTTTAGAGATTTGGTAGAATAATTTACTTTTTAAATATTATTATTCTAAAAATATATAATTGCTGTATATCTAAGATCTCAAATTTCTCAAATAACTTTACGCTGGGGTACCTGAAGGGCTTTTGTAAAAGTGTTATAATTATTGAATTTTGAGCAGATTCAATGGGTTTTAATATTGATTTATTAGTTTCTTACGCACCCTATTATGCCATAAGTTATAATTGAGCTACACAAAATAAAATGTAGTTGTTTGAGTTAATTTAGGAATAAGATGTTGCGTATCGACTTGAAGATATGGGAAAGTTTTTGAATTTTTTGTGCTATAATATATCCGATGTGTTCTGTTCTTTTAAAATATTTATCAATAATAGAATTCAATTTTCATTTTAAACACAAAGTTTTCAAAAATAATTAAGGCTTTGATCAAAAAACTAGATTTTACCCCTTAGAGAGTCATTAAGATTAACAAACGGCAACTGGGATGTAAACATTTTTAGAGATGAGAATCAACATATGGAAGAATAGAATGAGTATAGGAGTTTAAACATAGCATAATGATGTATGTTTCGTAGTGTGTAAAGTGGCCACAAAGACAGTAGTCGTGAGAAAAACCAGCCAATAATGGGTCATAAGCCCTGTAACTGCCTAGACTTCCATATTCACTTCACAAAAAGGCTGTAGTCTTTTAAAAGTGCGCCTTTAAAAATAAATAAAACAAAGCACTTGATTAAACCAATATAATGTATTTCTCATCATCATTATTCCTTTTCCGCACCAAATGGTGCATAGGATAATGCATTGGTACACCAATTGTAGCGTATTTTAATCATTTTTGTTACATGAAGGTAAGATGATCAGTCTTACGCTTCGAGCATCAGTCCAGGGACTATGAAATATTCTATTGTAAAAACACCCTTTTAAATAAATATTTCAAATCAGCCATGTCGGGAATCAAACCCAAGACCTCTTGCATGGTAGGCAAATACGCTGGTTATTACTCCACGAGGCCGTAGAGAGGTATTTCTAGAAAAAAAAATCTAAGTAAAAGTTTCATGTGATTAAACATACATACTTTAGATAACACCTCTAGAAAATTAGAAAAAAACTGCGATTTAAAATAGCAAAATCGTAATATTTCCTTACATTTTTTAGACTTCAGCCTAATTTATTAAACAAACTGTTTGTATTTATTTTGTATTTTCTCAAATTAAACGGTTTGAGAAGGTGCAATGATATTGATTAAAGGCAATAAACCCACCATTTTTTTTTTAAAGCGGATGAAAGTATCTTTAAAGCGTACAAATAAAAATAAATATTGAACAAGACGGATAAATACAAAAATTTATCCGTATTACTTTTTTCTCAAAGGATAGAATTGTATACAATTTGTTCAGCAAAGCTACTTTTATGGCAATTCAACTGATGTTATTTTAATTCTCAGTAAATTCCCAGAATGCGGACATTTAAAAACCAGAAAAAAACTAACATCGTTGTTCAGGATTAACTTTTAATCCTTTAAGCTAGTTGAAAATTAAGTTACTCTTTCAAGCAGCAGAAATAAAACTTTTAACCCTTAAACTGCAAGCATTTTTTTAATTTCAAATACATTATTTCATTTGATTTATTTCAATCATTGATTAACTAAGAAAGTTACTAAAAACAAATTTATTTTTCAGATTTCACTTTTTTTTTGTCGATATGTATATTTACTCTACTGACCCTCAGACATATTTCATACGTTCGTTCATATGGTACGGTAAGATTATATAGGGCGGATTTGTTTTTATTTATATGATAATATTTTTGTTATATTTTTATTAATTTCATATCAGGCAAACGTACAAACCAGTACAGCTTGCTAAACTCCACTCAGTTTATGCAGGTAGGATTCCAGTGGCTCGACTTCTGATAAGTTTAAAAAAAATATTTAACAAGGAAAATTCCAGAAATAATAATTATGTTATGAGATTCGAACCTTCATAAATAATCTTGTGCAGTTTTAAAACCGGTCAGTAATAAAATTAATATTAAGTGGTGAGAAAAAAAGTGTTTTTATTTTAATTTTAATTATGCAATGAATAGTTACAAAAATTCTTCTTCAAATTTAAATTAAAATAAACATTGCATATTTTACTCAAATATTTACATTTTGGGAGCTATTTACAACTATTTGTGAATAATTTACTTTTAGGAAATCGAAAAATTTGTTGTGGAGCGAGTGATGAGATCTTCAGACCTCTGTTCCGTTAAAATGAGTCACAACCCTGTAATTTTTACTTCAATTCACCATTATAATGATCCCATTCTGCCTGTTATGCAAATAAATAAAAATACAACATTTCGTATCATAATGCCTGTTTCAAAAATAATTTTCTGAAAATAAGTAAGCATTTAACTCAGATATATTACAATTAATCAGATATTTTATTTGTAGTACGTAGATGTAAATAAACTAAAATTACCCTTAAAAAATATTGTTTTGAAAATAGCATAGGAATATGAAAAGTGATTAGGTAAGTCATTAAAGGTGGTACCACACACTTGCCAAGCGTCGCTGATCGGGCGTCAGACGTCGGGCGTCGGGCTTGCCTTGCGAATGCTTGCCGTGGTTTGGGACGGTGCAGTATTACTATTTCATGCACACATCAAAGGAATACATAAATTTAAAGATATATATATACTTTATTCTTAAGCCAATGAAAACTCAGGATTTAGTGCCTCATTCGCAAGCGTGTGGATGCTGACGTTAGGCTTGCGTAAGCTTGCCAAGCTTTTCGCTAAGCGCCTTGTAGCAAGCGCATGGACTTGGAATGAAAGCGCAATTTTTAAACGTGCTCTCAAATATAAAGGAAGATTAATATTACATATAAGTCTATCTATGAAAAAAGAAATTGCAATTTAAAATTAAATTATTTTACAAAAATAATGAAAGTGAATTAAAAGTAACAAAAAAAACTGTTTAATAAGATGGAATTATCCCCTTCAAAAATTATTTTAAAAAATAAATTGTAAACCATTACCTGGTTAAAATGCAATTGAAGCCACAGAATGCTACTTTTTGTTAAACTTCAGAAATAACTTTTCGCTTTATAAAAGTAATATGGTATACTTACGTACGATTCTACTGTATGACCTTTTGTGGCAAAAACTTTTTACAGAAAATCTTTAGATATAATACAGAAACGTATGAGCAGAAGCATGGTTTTTAAAATGAAATTTGGCAAGACTTGTTATTTAAGTTATGATTTAAAAAGTAATGTCAATTTAATTTATTGATTTAGTTTCATTATTTTGCTTAACAGATCAATGAGCGCCTATTTAGGTATCTACAAGACTATCGTGAAATAAGTGCTGAGGATAAAGCACTTAAAATTTTTAAGGTGACCGTATTTTTCTAAATGGCCGTGCTGTGAATTGTAAGCAATTTTATTTTATAACAACCTTATTGAACGATGGAACGGAATGGTGATTAAAACACTGCACCCACAAGGAATTCTAACATCAGTGTGAGTACAAAATATGTTTTTTATAAACTATATACAAGTGTAAGTTAATCATAAACGTTCAACAGTCGATGGATAAAATATTTAGTGTAGATTAATTTTCAAAAATATTTCCTTCTGGTATTTTTTGTCGTACAGCATTACTTTAATACAGCCTAATCATAATCATAACCCTCTCCCTCATTCATTCACGCATACACACATTCACATACACATGAATACAAACGTCACACACATACAATTACGTAAACTCTTTTCTTATTATATTACATCATTAGATTTACAGGGATTTTTTTAATCGGCGCTAGTATTGTTAAAATATTTCTACTTATTTTGTTTATGTAACAGCTGTAAAAATCCCAAATAAAATAAAGTAAATAAATAATTAATTATATTCAAACAAGCCATAACGCTTTTTCCCCTTTGTGGTAGAGAATTGAATGCCGGATCACTGTGTTTTTGCATACCACAAACCTCGATTCTTCTACATCCACACAAATAGGCACTGATTAATCCGACTAGCCTATCTTCAATTATTAAATTTGTTGGATTTTGTCTTCAACGATTTTTACATCCATCAACATTCGCATCGTTAATTTTTTTACCTTTTCTTTGGCTAATATTGGTGTTTTTTGTTGATATCTCTTGATAAAACTCCATAGTTAATGATTATGATAAAATTATAAATAAACTTATAAATGAAACTTCTTAGTTTAGTTTTACTTTGAATAATTTTGATCAACGAGCGCTTTCGCCTAAGTAGGCATCTTCAAGACTGATCGTAAAAGTAAAACCAAACCAAGAAGTTTCATTGATAAGTTTTTTTTTATAATTTTATCATAATCATTTTCTTTGGCTGTCCATTCGCTCTAAATGACCAAACCAAAGCAGAACTCCTGACTTGATTTTGTCGAAAATGTTTATCTCAGCTTAGCATAACGCGCGAATTTCAACATATTACAAATAATAACTAATGTAAATAAACAGTGCTTATCGCGTTTGCCTTGGATTTCAGATTTTTAAAAACTTTGGTGTTTTCTAAATCCAATAATTTAATTAGTTTGACCCCTGAAGCCGTATAAACAATCAACCATACCTATTTTCTATATTGGTTTAACATACTCATTAATTTTTACACATGCAATAGGTCCTACTGACAATGCAACAATAACCAATGAACCAAAAATTAATATGTTTATAAATAAATTTTAAAATTATTTTTTTTTATACTCACGTGTTAAACATACATAATATACATATGTATACATCATAATAATAAATATTACGTTTTTAAGATTTAGTCAATTAATATAACATATATCTTTTATTTTATAATTTTTTAACTATGGTACACAATTTAAATAAATTGGCTACGGTCGTTAGTTAATAAATAAAACGAAAAAAACTTGAGTTTTTCATTAGATTCTTTGTAAGAAGTCTCTATATTTTTGATGTTCGTGAAATTACAACATTTTATATGAAAATTATTGCTCTAAAATATTTTACAATATTTTGAGTTTGTCCAAATTTTTGTAGACATGAACTAGATTAAACTCCCTGGGGAGCTGTTAATATTAAGATATTACAACAAAGATCAAGGACATTACACGAACTAAGAACAAACAACACTAGAAGAAGTATAGAAATTGAATAAATATGATTTTCAGGCGTTGCCTAGTTTGTAGGTGAAATAATTCAATTAGATGAATCTCACTCGCAAAAATAAAGATTTTAGCTCTTTAACTTCACAAACATCAACAAATGAACAAATTGAAGGAATATAAATGTTCAAATATGGACGAAATGGTAAATGTCACACAGTGAGTAAAGTGGCCACTTAAACCAGCCAACGACAGGTCATTAGCCCTGTAGATGCCTAGACTTCTATATTACCTTCTCTAAAATATTCTTCATCTCTGCTGTTATATCTTTAAAATATCCAAGTTATGTACTTTCCTTCTTTATAATGTCACCAAATCGCAACAAAAAAATATGCTTATCAGTAACGAATGAAATGTATTTTTTAAACAAAATAAACTTAAGTCTTGCAAAGAAAGTCAAACGGGAAAACTAACTTTGAATTTTAAATTTAAGTAATTCATTTTGGAAATAGCAGTCAGCAAACCGTTTGTTATAAACGGGACATAAATAGAAAAATCTAGAAAAACGAATACATACAAAGACGTTGATAGTTGAAGCAGATGCAGCGTTAATTTCTAGAAACTTAGAAAGTTGTATTGTTCGCCACTCTATTTTACTTAACTTATGCTCTACAATATTCTGTAAGTTTACTGTAAGTTATTTCAATAATAATACTAATTCTGCCATTTTGAGTTCGCTCCTTACTCAACAGATGGTGCCGTTTGGACTATTCGACCGAATACGGCGTTCGAATGAGTTGAAACGTTCGCTATTTGTGGATCGAGTGAGCGTTGAAAAAACTTTTGATTTGTTTTTTGTGTTTCTCTCAGAAACTTTAGAAAAGTTAGTTATTCTTTACGTTTTGTTTTTTACTATAAATAAGCAATTCTCGTTTGTTTTTAATGAGAGTTTTAAAAATAGTTACTTAATAGATTTTCTTGCAAATTATCAAGACAATGCATAAATACTGCAATTGAATTATGTATTAAGGCCAAACTATTGGTTTTACGCTTTAGGCACCAGTCCAGAAACTGCAATATTGCATATTTAAATTTTTTTCAACAGAGAGGAAAAACATTTTAGAGAAGGGAATATGGAATTATAGGCATTAACAGGGATTATGACCTGTCATTGGCTGGTTTAAATTGCCACTTTACACACTGTGTAACATTCACCATTCTGCCCATGTTTGAACAGCCACATTTCCTCAACTCTTCCATTTGTTGACTTTTGTGAAGTAAAAGAGCTGAAACCTTTATCACGTGGGTGAGATTCATCCGGCTGAACCAAATCACCTACTAGGCAACGCTTGAAAACAATTTTCCAATTTTTATTCTTCTTCTTTTACCAGGTAGTTAATTCAACAATGTTTGAGTTTGTTCAAATGCTTGCAAACTGGCTAGATTTCCTCTCTACGGAAATGTTAATATTGAAATTTATTTCAACAGAGAGGGAAAAAAAATTTTTCGACTTTTACTTCACAAAAGATGGAAAATGGAAAAGTTGAGGAAATGTGGATGTTCAAACATGATCAGAATGAGAGTTATAAAAGGCAGATGTTCAAACATGGGCAGAATGGTGAATGTTACACAGTGTGTAAAGTGGTCACTTAAAATAGCCAATAGCAGGTCATAAGCCCTGTAAATGCCTAGACTTCCATATTCCCTTCTCAAAAATGTTTTCCCTCTCTGTTGAAATAAATTGAGATATGAATTACTCCCTAGGGAGGAAATCCAGCCAGTCTGCAAGCATTTGGACATACTCAAACATTGTAGCAATATTTACAAGCTTATTAAAAACAAGGCCCCCGGGTGTATGAGGAATGCAGTTCTGAGTATGAAAATGAATTGAAATCCCGCACGAGCGTTTTTAACTCGATGGCTACTCTCAGATCAAAATACTGAAAAAGTAAATTGAGTGGAAATAAGCTCGCCTCGTAATGTAGTAGTTTGCGAATATGCCTTCTAAATGGACTGAATGAGTCTAGAAATTGATATCAATTGAGAATCGTGTCTTACACGGCAATATTTTATTATTTCTGGGCACGTATTACAATGGGAAGTAATAATAACATTTGGGTATCTTCAATTTTATCTACAAAGTGAAATTAGGAGAACAGAATTTGCGTAATTGTTTTAAATTCTAAACATCTTTAAATACATGTTACCGGTAAAGATACTTTGAATTTTCATGCAAAAAACACATTTTCGTACATAAGTATCGATGTTAGTTTATACTGTCTCGATAAGTACCGACAAAGATAGCGTTTGTGATTGCGGCCCTGAACTAATACCTAAAGCGTTAGACTTTTATATATTGCATTATTATTTTACAGAAACAAGCGGTCGACAATACTTTAATAACATAAAAAAGATACGGTTTAAAATCAGACCGGCGAAGTTTCTAAATAAAAATTAAACATATTAAACTGTGGTACAACAAAGGGTGTGTTTGTGTGTATTTTTATGAGAGTAAGTTTAAAGGTGTGTTTGTGTATTTTTGTGTGGGAGTAAGTACTCAGGTGTGTGTAAGCGTGAACATAATTAAATTGCATGTGGGAGCGTATCGCAGTCAGAAAGAATCAGTCTTAATTTATTTTTAAATAAATTTAAGGGCATTTTAAACGTATCAATAGATGAAAAAAAGCATTTTAGTTGGAGCAAGAACGATATCAGAAAGAGTGTTTTGCAAATTGAGTGCTACAGACTGGCAGATGGAATAAATATTTATTTCTTGTCACGCAAACGGGGACTTAAGATTAAATTTGGAGAGTAGGTTAAAATAATCCACTTTTTTATTTAATCATTTATGTGTATATATTTTTTTTTTGTAACAAGTTATCAATATACGCTTTACTAGGTGTACCAATAAAGTGTCCTAAGCACTACATGGTGCGGATAGGGACATGATTAGATTATGAGGAGTAATTGAATACTAAATGATATTAAATATTAATAAATAAATATTTTAATTTGATCTTGCCGTGGATCGAACGTCAGGATTTTAATTTTTCCGATTTTTCGCTTGAGAGTAGAGTATTCAATTATATTGTTCTTAATTGTTGTAATAATTTTTTTTTGGGCATATTTCCAGGGGTAACTCTGATAGTTTGGAGAAAACTATTCTCCTGGGAAGTGTCGAAGGGACAAGGTCGCGTGGACGTCAACCGACAAGATGGAGCGGCACAGTTACTGAATTATTAGAATCATCATTGACGAATGCCTAAAGAAGAGTTCAAGACCGTTCCAGATGGAGGAAGACTGTCCACAGACGAGCTATGCCCGGAGTCAGGCGTAATCACCATCTTCAGACGTGAGGCACGGATCGAAGAGAGGGAGAGTATTCAAGAGCACGCATGGAGGGTTTTAGTCCATATTTAAAATACTGAACCATAAGTTTTCTTTGTTCCTCCCGAACACGGAAAAAATAACAAGAATGATGAGAAAAATTAACTTTTTAATGAGTTTAATTGCGCTTATGGGAAATCAAAAGTTTCCTTACTGAATAATATTATCGTAATAATGTTTTTTTACTAATTATATAAGCGAAACTCGATACGGACTATCGGAGTAACTGTTGTTATACTTTCTAAATAGCCCGAAGGATTTTACGCTATAATTGTAGGACATTTGCGTTAGTGATAAGCGTTTCAGACCACCCTATTCCTGGGAATCGGCGCAAGACTAAGGTTCTATAGCGTCCAGATAACGATACTATTCAAGTATTTGCTTTGCTTTTGTCTATACAAATGTCAAACTGTTTATTGTATTGGGTTAACTGGATCCGATAATGCATAAAGCGTTTTTGCAAGTGTGCGGCTTTTTATGAATTAGATTTTCAAAGTCAATGTCAAATATTTTGAAAAATAAACAGTATTTTTGAAGTCAGCTTTTTGTCAGTTTTGTACAGTTTGTTTTTTTAATTGTGTTTCATAAATAAATATAATATAAAAAATAAGTATTTTATAAAATATAACAACACTAAAACATAACATGATTATAAATCTATTGAATATTTTTCGAACTAAAAATCTAAATTCAAAGGTTTTTTTCTGGTATTGGGACTATAATTATATTTTAATATTTCTACGTACTAAACGTTATTTTTTTTAAAAAAAATTATTTGATATAACGGTTTTCAGGATATTTTTTTCAAATTTTTTATTTTATACGTTTTTAACGTTATTTTTTCTGGATCAGTATTCTCAATATGTAATTTATTGTTTAAATAATCTACGTTTTTCGTATATTTATAACCATAGCAAGCATTACAAGCAGAGTCTTTAAAGCCATAGCAAGTTCGTGAATGTTTAAAGTGTAAATTAATTTGAAATCAATAAATAAAATCAATTAAATTCTGAATACATCAGTTTGTAACTTTAAAAAAAAAAAATACGTGTGTATCTAAATATGATTATTTGATATTTTTTATGTTTGAAGCACTTACTTTGTGGAACATTATTTTTTCATATAGTAAAAAAAATAAATTCACTTTGCTTTTATGTACCTCTTATATTTTTTTATAATTTCACAACCAACTAGTTTCGGCAATACTATGCCTTCTTCAGGGTTAATTGTAAACTAACATATTTAAAATTTTCACAGTGAACGTAGAGTGGCCTGGCTACGGGGGTAGAGAAGAGAGGGGGTTTGTGTGTGGATTTAGGGAGAGGGAACATATTTAAAATTGGACTATTGCAAAGATTTACTGGATTATTAATAATATTTAAATTTTTATTTACAGCCTTTCTAATCTCCAATATTTCAAAATAATCAAGTGCGTATCTTTTTTTGTTTGAATGTTACATACTTATTGTAAAAAATATAAGTGGTACATAAAAACAAAGTGATTTTATTTTATTTTAAAATATAATATGATTTCATATTTTTAATGTTGTAAAACATTATTTGTCGATACATAAAAATAAAATCATATTGTCTTTTATAAATCACTTTTTCATTTATAAACAAAGTAATTTTAGCAACGCATCGCCTGTACAGAATTACTTTAACCAAATGTACATGTATATATCTCCAACTATGATACCTTCAGGGTGCACTAAAGGCCGTATTTTTTCACAATAAATTGATATTTTATTTTAAATCCACATCTATGATGCAATTTCTCATCTGCGTGGTTAAACATTTGCGCAAATAATACAAAAACTTGTTATTTGTAGTTGAAGTTTTAAATAAATAAATAAAATGGCTACTCAAACCAGTCAAAGACAGGTCACAAGCCCTTTAAATGTCCAGACTTCCTTTTTTCCTTCTATAAAATATTTTGTGTATTTATATATATATTTTTTAATAAAAACCTTTAATAGCATAAATAAACAATACATTCAGTAAAAAAATGGAACACTTAAGGTTGCACTTGCCAAAAAAGAGTATGGCTCTTGTGTTTGGCAAGTTTACAAAATAACATAAAAAAGAAACAATAAATGCAAAACAATATAATAAAATAAATAAAAAATTAAACAATTAAAAAAAATGAGAAAATATAACACCAAAAAATATTAAAATATGTTTTATATTTATTTGTGTTTCTAATATTTATTTATAAACATAAAATACATTTGCAAATATGATTCCCATCGTTTGGAAAACTCTGTGTGGCGATAAGCCGGAACAAGGACGTAACAATAGCGATATAAAGACAATGTTTCCAATTCTCGGTCGTATTAAGTAATGTAATAAGGATCAGATACGTATGCGGACATTGTCTCCCAAGTATCGACGATAAATGGTTTCGTATGAAACCCAATTCAGAGACATTTTTATTGATTTTATTATTATTTGACTCAGAAAATCTTCAGCGATATTTTTTTTGCGTATTGGAGAAATCAATTGCAAACAAATAAATTATTAAAACTTTATGTTTATAAATTTAAATAACAAAAAAACTTTTATACTTCACGATACACATGCATTAATTAATGCAATAAAGAGATATACAAGTTTCCTTAGTTCATAGCATTTTTGAGTAACTTTTTTTGTTTTGTTTTTTACAATAAACATAATAATTAAACAGAGTATAAAAAAATAAATACATATCAATGAAATACATATTAATAGAAAAATAGTAAACAAAAAAATCACACAAAGGCATGGCCTGTTCGTGGGTATACAAGAAAATGTTAATGAATTTTTGCTTCTATAATAAATAATGAACAGTTATAATATTTTTGTCTAACATAAGAAAGAAAAAATAAAACCTAACTAACCTTAAATAAACTTATTACCATAAATACGTCTAGTGCTAGCATCTGTCAAAATTTCAAAAAATATGTGCGTAAAATATACTGTAGTTTGCGGACGATAAAACGCATCAGACCAAAAGACGTACTCTAATTTTCGTTTGAATTTTCAGAGTAAAAAAATGCGTCTTATGGTCTGTAAAATACGATAGCTAATACCTGTTTCTTCCGTCAATTGGATTATGTTTACTAGTTAAACGATGTTGTTATACTTTTCAAAGCTGCAGTGCAATAAAAGCGTATTTATGCCTTGCATCATATCTGATCATAATAAAAGTCTGTTAGAGAATGAAAGCACGGAAGGCAATTACCCACGAATTCAAATGCAATTTTTTTACTTTAGTAATGTGTCTATAGTATCGTTAACATGTGGACAATACAACAGATAGAACGAGATTGTCTCATAATGTAATTAATTTTCTTATAAAAATATAATAAATCTGGCATATACCAATTAAATTGTAATAATTTCGATTTAATCTAAGTTGGAGAAAATAAAAGAAACTTTAATATTAAAAAAAATAATTGTAAAAAAAAAACTTTAGGTGCCTAAATGAAAGTATTTTTTCTGAATTTGCAAGCCATCTGATATAAAATAATCATAATTTTCACAAAGACACTGGGTTAAAAGTTCTTCGTGTTAAAAATACAATGTTTAAATTAGACAACTTTAAAAATGGAAATCTTAGAAATTAAAAAAGCGTTTAAGAATAGAAAAAAAAAAATGAACGATATTTCCATTCCTGAGTCTTAAGTCCAATCCTGTTTAAGTTTTAAGATCGTATACATCTCACATCACACTTCCTGTCATTAAAAAAACAATATGACAAAAATACTCAACTAATAAGCTCCATAATATGTGACAATAACGTGAAATGTAGTAATCGCCGTTAAAATAAAATAGGATTGAATTCATAAGTTAAGTATGCCTTAATAAAGAAGCTTGCATCGCTTTGGAACCGGTAGGTAGAAAAAAAAATGTGGTTGACTTAAGTTGTTTTCTATTTCTTGTATTATAATGAATAACCACAAAGCTAGTGCTTCTCATATAAATTTTATAAAAAATATGAAAAAAAATGTTTATTTAGTTTTGTTCCAGCTCCATGAACAGCCTCGATCACGAAGGAGAGAACGCTGGGACAATACAAAAATTCGACTGCGGTTTACGCGTAAGCGCGGCAAAAATGAACACACGACGGCAAATATTACGAGTGAGTTCAGAAAAGAAAAAGGTATATTTGAATTGTTCAAAAACATTTTTTTATTTTTTAATTATGCAGGAGCAAAAAATGTGCGGGAGCGACACGTTCACGTCGAGAAAATCGCGCGCGGTGGTGAGGATTATCATTGTTCCATGGAGTAAGCCTGCCTTTCTATCTCCGTGGACAATATTTCGGGACAAACTGTTCCTGTCCTACAAACTGCTGTTTACACGCGGACAATGGTCAGGTCCTAGGACTAAAAAATATTGTAATATCCACTTGTAAACGGCCTTTATTCAATTATACCTTATTATTTTTCACTGTAGCATTTCACTTTTCCTGGGACTTGGTGTTACAAATTTTAAAGACAAGCTGCATTTGTTGTACCAATGCAGTGCCCTACACACTAACAGTGCGAATATGGAAATGATGATCCTGTTTTTGTAAAATACTCACTTTAATATATTTAGGTTATCCGCGTTCTTTTAAATGAATTTATTTAGTTATTTTTTCGCATGTTATACAAAAGAGTTCAAAGTACAAATATCATGTTTTTGATAATTAATGTCGCGTGTTTACTATGTAAAAGTAGAAAAATAGCTTTTGTTACCACATTCATGGTAATGATTTATAAAAACGTATATTTTTGAGCTGAATTTAAAAGTTTTGTCGTGCATTATAAATTACACACACGAAACATTTTGTTCACAGTTTAAAACGTTTTTAACCTTGTGTGGCTGTGATCCCACACTATTCGACATACGATACAAGACTTGATATACGAGTATTTCTCTATTTTTTTTAAATTATGAAGCTGTATTTTTGGTATCTTCAAATTGAAATTTTCACACGGGATTTGAAATGTAAAATTTGTTATACTGCGCTGGATTTAATACAAAAAATACTTAACCTTGGTACCCGAAAAATGATGTCTCTAAATACAGTAATACATATGTACTAGAGAGAGCTTGATATAACACATAACAAGAAAGACAGAGACGCTGTTTCGTAGCTGTTGTTGTGTGAAACAAATCCAGTCGATTGTTAACAGTGATGGGGGAGGCACGCGTGAACTATGAGCGGCAATTTGATGATTTTTATTTTCTTTTGCTATGACAGGACTGAATAAAATGTTAAATGTATGTCTTAATGATTTTTTTTTTAATGTTTGGAGCTTTAGAATATTCCGTATTTTGCTTGTGGTAACACAATGTTACATCACCGCGCGATGTTACGATTACTAGATATTAGAAATAATAATGATAATCCAACTTTATTAACAAAAATAACAATTACTTTATCTACTACATACACACTTAGGTAATAGATTTCTCTGAATCATGTCTAGTCTGCCTAACTAGGTATAACGGGTTTTAAGGCAGACATTTTTTATCAAAAAATAATCAATAAAATCACTACCCACTTGTCAATTTACTATTCAGTTATACAATCTTAATTTATTATTTAGGAATGTATTTTGAGTAAATTTTTCGATTTTTCTCGACCTAAACCCAGTAAAATATTTTTTTTAAATTTATGTAATTGAATCCGGGTCATGGTTTTGCAATCTTTGTGTAACATATTGAATATTTTGGGGCCCAGAAAACTGAAATTTCTTTGCCTGAATTCAGAATTTGTGATAGACCCCATGACCCATCCTGTAGTTTGACTTCTGGTAGTGTGGGAGTATTCCTTTTATGATTTGGTAGAATAATTTACTTTCACAAATATTATTATTCTAAAAATATATAATTGTCTTATATCTAAGATCTCAAATTTCTCAAATAACATGACGCTGGGGTACCTGAAGGGCTTTTTAAAAATTATTTTAATAATTAATTTTTGAGCAGATTCTAGGGGTTTTAATATCGACTTATTAGTGCCCCCCTATCCTATTATGCCATAAGTTATAATTGAGTTACACAAAATAAAATATATTTTTTTGAGTTTAATTAAGGATAAGATGTTAAAAGTTAAACAGAATGTTTATTTTTACAAAAAATATTAATTACTTATGTTTCAGGCGCCTATATAAAGCCTGCATAACACCTATTTTCGTATATGTATGCGAAAAGTGTGCAGGAATATACTGAAGATAAAAAAAATATATATACTAAATATAATGAAGAAAAAAAAACATGAAAGATATTTTTTAATATCTTATTGAATTGTCTTATTGAATCTTATTGAATATCTTATTGAGCTTTCAACAGTGTATTTAAGATCGTTTTAAAATGAATGATTCTTACATTAAAAATGTCTTTATCATAAGTCAATGTGTTGTTCATACTTCAGTTACATTTATAAATAAATAACATTTTTAACAATCTTGCAAAAAAAATATGCAATTGATTTTCTTTATTTTTTTAAAGTTTATTATATATTTTTACGGCAATGCACATGGGCTCTCTGATGGGATATTTACCGAATGTTTATATTCAGGCGCCAGTCTAGAAACATGAAATATTGCAATCGAACCCGGGACTTCATCGCGCCAACCACTACACCCAAGGCGGTCGAATCTCCACTCAATTTCCTAATTTATAATTTTCACTTTAGCGTAGCCGTCGATTTGAAACTACTCGCCGGGGATTCTGGTCCTATCTCACACACAGAACTGTATTAATACGCCCGGATACCGGGAAAGTGTAATAACGTGACTCTTAACTAAAATGTATAAAATGAAACTGTCGGAAAATTTCCATAGTACAACAACGGTGTAGAATTCCACAAACATAAATTTTGCCTAGAGAAAACGATATGCGCTCTCTCGACTCAGCTTTGCATATATTTATTTTCAAATTAACAGCGATATGGTGTCCAGTTATGTTGAGTTTAATCCCAAACTAGTAAAAGCCTATAGGGTTTCTGCTCTTGTTACTGTCGCGTATACGTTAACTGGAAATTTCCCAGTTGCAGTTGATCGTATTGAATCAAGGATGGTTTAACCAGCTACCAGAAGCGATATTGTATGAAGAGAATATTGTTTACCTACTAGTTACAATTGACTAAGCCTTTTAATGGGTTAATTTTAGTACACAAATTCCGCAGGGGAGATTGTTTGACCCCAAATTAAAAATATTTCAACAGAGATAAATAACATTTTAGAGAAGGTAATATAGAAGAAGGTAACTAAGAAGGGATGGGTCTACACTGACCCATTTTTTCAGACTGTTAAGGGGTTTAATCGATAACTCGGCCATTTTTAGGAGTATCAATTTTTATGTTCCTGATGGCTATCTCCGACAGCGTCAGCACAGACTGTTCTACCTCCCGGTTTCCAGAACCAACCTGCCTCTGGTCATGCCGATTGGAAGAGCAGTCAAGCAGCTGAACATTATCACTTTGGAGATCGACATCTTTCACATTAGAAAAACTATGTTTAAGAGGCAAATACTCTTGCTATTAGACCGTATTATACCTTAATAATGTCGAACCATTGCTCAATGGTTCTTGGTTTGATATAAAGTTCCAATTTAACGTCTTAAATCCTTTGTTATTTGTTTTGTTACTGTGTGAATAAATAATTTGAATTTGAATTGAAGTCTAGACATCTACAGGGCTCATGACCTGTCATTGGCTGGTTTAAATGGCCACTCTGCACACTATGTAACATTCGTAAAACTTCAAGCATTGCCTAGTATGTAGGTAAAAAAATACAATAAAATGAAACTCACCCGCATTCCACATCAGGTTTCAGCTCTTTAACTTCAAAAATATCAACAGACGAAAGAACAGAAGGATTAAAGATGTTCAAATATGGGCAGAATTGTGAATATTACATTGTGTGTAAAGTGGCTATTTAAACCAGCCGATGACAGGTCATAAGCCCTGTAGATGTCTAGACTTCTATATTACCTTCTCTAAAATGTTCTTTATCTCTCTTTTGGAATATTTTTATATTCACAGTTTCCAAGGGAGTTGAATCCAGTCCGTGAATACATAAATTTGGACAAACTCAACTGTTGCCAAAATTTAACACATTATTGGAGTTCATGCCATATTTTCTTAAAATAAATGTTTTGATAGTTTATTTTATTGGAAATAAGGTATTTTCATACTTCGTTTAAGGCTTTTTTTAAACTAATGCTTATGGGAGAAGAAGAGAAAATTGATTAAAAAACCGTTATTTTCAAAATGAACATGTTACAATTTATTTATATTCAATAAATATTAAGAAAAAATGCATGTTATCATTTTTTAGAGTATAATCTTTAAATGTGGATAAAACAAATCAAAAAAAAGTTAATTTAGATGTTAACAATAACAAAAAGATGCACTATTACCTTTTGACAACTCACAGTTTAAAACTGATAAATTTGTTTGCTACCAAAAGATGCATCCGCCTACTGCTTTTATTATAGTTTCTATTTACAGGCGTTGCCTAGTATGTAGGTGAAATAATTCAATTAGACGAATCTCACCCGCATAAATAAAGGTTTCATCTCTTTGACTTCACAAACATCACCAGATGAAAGAATTGAAGGAATATAGATGTTCAAATATGTGCAGAATGGTGAATGTTACACTGTGTGTAAAGGGGGCATTTAAACCAGCTATTGCCAGGTCAATAGTCCTGTAGAGATGCCTGGACTTCCATTATTACCTTCTCTTAAATATTCTTCATCTCTGTTGTAATATGTTAATAGTTTCTAGTGTTTAACGTTTTTTGACTGGACACATGTAGCAATTCTTATTATATTGTGTTTTATTAACCAATGGTCTTTTACTGGGGGGTGGTCATTTACTGGTGCTTTGACCCTATTTAAAAAATGATAGATGCGTCCTTCTTTCTTATGACGGCAGCATAGGCCTCAAGAGTTACAACTATTTGTTTAAAGTCATAGTTCAGAGGGAATTTTCATATTTTCAACAAAATACACGTCACATCGAATGCCGTATCTACTAATTACATTTTCATTTCATCTATGTATGAATATTCCCCGAATTCCGCATTCGTATTCCGCGGATGTTGTAGCTAGCCTAGTATTATTTCACTCCGTAAATAGGTTTTTAAATACAAAAGAATATTTACGGCATAATAAATCATACCCACCCGCTGTCACTGGTGTTTTAACGGATGTCTAAGCACGCGTGGGTTTGTCCGAAAATCCTTTTTTACTGAGCCGAAGATGAAAACGAATACGTATGTCAAATATCATGATATTGGTTAATTTTTTATTTGCACCCTATTTATAAACACTTGGCAAATTACCTACATTTATTTAACCAAATATTTTTTCTTTTTAAAATTCATATTCTTTGTTAATGATAATATATTATAGTTAAAATCTTTTGTAAAAGTTGTCTGAGTTTTCTCATTGTTATTATTCTTGACCCGTCTATAAGTCTCAACTGTCCATGGTTAGGCCGATTGAAAATGTGTTACAGCGTAAATAAATTCCTATACCTGTCTCCTTTTTTCTCGCCCACTTGAATCCTGTTCCTTTTGCACCTTTATAGTTCCAATAACTATTCAGTTGATTATTTTGCCACCTGGGGTCACTGTCCACTTTGACCGCGATTGAAGTGCATGTTCGGTTTGGAGTTTTGCCGCTCAAGCAGAAAAATAAGAAAATCTACAAAAAAGGTCAGTTTATTCACTCCATTTGCGCTGCGACATTTACAAAGTTTAATATACCTACTCTCCAGAACCAGCTCACGCAACGCCAGTC
The DNA here is from genome assembly GCF_059751315.1 of Micrasema longulum. Taxonomy (NCBI): domain Eukaryota; kingdom Metazoa; phylum Arthropoda; class Insecta; order Trichoptera; family Brachycentridae; genus Micrasema; species Micrasema longulum. The sequence goes on from NW_028278672.1 coordinate 33,424, forward strand.
CTTGTTGTTTTAAAATGTGATATTGTTCTGGTATTCTCAACTCTCATATTGTTTCATTGTTTACTACATTTCCTTCCAAACGTTAGTTCATTGTCTACAATCACATCAGTGGCTAATTTGTGGATAAATTCTAAGAATTTCAGTTGAAGAAAAATCAAAAATATTTAACTACTTATGTTTGTTTAAACACATTATTAGTTAAAACATTTATGTTTGTAAGTGAAAATTCTTAATGGGACATTCATTGTCATTTATCATAGAAATAAAATACGAGTGATGCTTTCAGAAATCATTATGAAAATCAGAAATCGGGTTGTGGTTCTGTGGTTAGTGTCTCGACCTCACGGACCAAAGTTCCGTGGTTCGAATCCCACTTTACCCCAACTTGATTCCATTTTCTAAGGGGGGGGTGGCGGCTTTGTCTCTCTGGTTCCACTCAATCTCCACTTACTTATTTGACGGTAAGAACAAAAAAAAATGTCTCTTGTAAAATTTTTAAAATGGTCTATTGAACATGAACTAGGGCAGCTTTATGTCATTTTGGTTTTATGTTCCATAGTTGTCGCATATAACATATTTTAGACATTACATAGGCTCCATACATTAGAATTTTTTCCGTTCTTGAAAGAATGTTTTTGATTTAAAAAAGAAAAAAATGTTCTGTCGCCACTTTGCTGATTAAATCACAATAAAATTTAAAATTAAATATTTTACCAAAAGTATGAATGATTTATTATAATAAGAATTTAACGGAATTATGTTTCGGGTTTTGCTTAAAGTTGTAAGAGAATACTCTTTTAATAAAAGAAAATAACTAAAGTTTAGTTGATACGAAGAAAATACGAAAACAAAACTCGAAGAACTCATTCATGTTACTACTAAATACGATCGTTATTACGAACACTTTCGTTTGGTTTAATCTTTGCATAGTAAAGGCCCATAACCAGACAAAAATATACATTCAATTTCGTGCGAGCGCTAGTTTTGACTCGCGTTCGTGAGGATCCAATTTTATGGCCAATCTGTCATTTCCCGACTGACATGGAGTTGCAAATATTAAATATTTTATAAAAATAACTAACTTTTTAGCGGATGTTTACGGTCAGTCAATACCGGCAACGTATTTCGTTTACGAGTATCAATATAATATTTTTGAAAAAACATTTTCAATATTGACACAGGTATTCAAACCACCAGGAAAATCTGATGATGTATTTTACTCAATTTTAGAACTTTTAAAAAAAAAATTGTTGTTTAATGTGTTAGTAAGATTTTGCTGGTTGTCTTGGAATTTTTACAGGACCTCGACTCACATGATTTTCTAAATTTTTAATTTTTTTTTTTAATTTTTTGTTTTTCTATAATAAACATAAATGATGAATCAGAGTATTAAAAAAATAAAACATAATTACATAAAAATGTAATACATACGAATAGTAAAAATAGTAAACTTAAAAATCCCACGAAGGCATGGCCTGTTCGTGGGTTTACAAGAAAATGTTAATGAATTTTTGCTCCTATAATAAATAATGGACAGTTTTAATATTTTTGTGTAACATAAGAAAGAAAAAAAAAGATATTCTGTAAAACATAATATGGTATTTTTTTATAGTTATTAAAAAAAGAAAAATAAAAAATATTTATAAAAACACAAAAATATTCCTTATTATTAAAGGGCAACAAAATAAATCATAGAAAAAAAGAGTTCGTATCTTTAGTTTGAATTCACAATAGTGCATGTTTTTTAAAAGAAGGAAAATTTTGAATGTTTGTAATCAATGAAATATTGTCAGTAAAAAAAGAGTTAAAAATTTTTGGGCCTATAAAATATGCATGTCTCTGTGGGAGCCTCGATTTACAAAGTAGTATTTCTAACACATGATTCCTTCTCTGACTTGATCTATTTGAATTACTTGTAAATACATTTTGGTTCTTAAATATATATTTTAAACATTGATAACAATATATTCGTCTTAGGTCTAAAAGTTAAGCTTCTTGGAACAATTTATACGTGTATGATTCATAAAATTAATTGTAGTGCTTTCAACTTTTTAAAGCTTTGTATTTATGAAACAACTTCGCGTGTGACGTCAAAGATTCTTTTCCGCTTATAAGTTTGGATAATTTATATAGCGCCATTTTTGTGAAAATCACCTCAAGGGCGCTTATTTTTATTCAGTTTTTCCCGTTGGTTCATCCATGGTAAGCAAATCCGAAAAACCTCCATGGTATTATGTCATCGTCATTCAATGTAGTCCGTTTTTATAAAAATGTTTTTTATTATTTTTTTAGTAATATTTTCAAGAAACTTAACCGTACAATGCTCTAGTTTTTACCGCGTGCAAGAAAACATTTATTGTATACAATTTCCAGTAGAGATTAAGTTCCTCGACGATAAGACCCAACTCTATAGGACTAAAAGTCCTGTCTTGAGTTGGGAAGAGCAATTATTTGACACTAACACATGAGTATACGAGTATAATCACAAATGTTATATAAGATCAGAAACATAACAATAATAATAATAATGAAAAACAAGTATATGGCGCATCAATATGGTAAACAGTAAATTAAAAAATCCGCAAAATCATCAAGGAGTTTCCCACTCAAATCCAGCCCTTAACTCCTCTCTTGAAAATGGTTTTTTCCTTGAGAGCTCAGTACGCTCCTCTAAAATATTAAGCACTCTCGGAGCGATAAAATAAAGATGTCTCTGAGCAAAAATCATGCGGGATTTGGGTATGACATAATTCGTGTTTTGGGTTTACCTCGTACGAACGTGTTGCTGAGATCTATCCATATTGTTCGACCAGAAGTGTGTAAGTGCTTTTTTTAGGTACAGTTGTCTCATATCCAGCACCTTCATGAATCGGAACAACTGTTCTGACGATTTTGTTGATATAAATGATCTTTACACTGAATAATACTTACCAGTCTGAAGATGCCTATCAGAGAGTGAAAGCGCTAATTGGTCAAATAAATAAGTGGAAGTGAACCTAGTATTTTTAATTATTGGCTTATAAGTATTTTAATATAAGTTATTATAATATCATTACATGCTATTGCAAACAATATTTATTTTAGCCGATCAATTTTCAAAAAAATTCATTACTTTTATTCAGTAAAAAAAATATCAAATTTTCGTGTCGCTTTCATTCCTTATTGAACACAAACCAGGTGTTAGAACCTGCTTACATTTCTGTAATACTTTGTACTGAGCAATAAGATTTTCATTTTTTCGGTTTCGTTAAGACCTTGTCGTTTATAGTGCCTAAGAAACGTGTCGATTCAATTTGTTTCCATTTTCAGCGACTCGAGAAGGCTACGGAAACCCCAGATATATAAGGGATGAATGAAAAATCTTCAAGGGTAGGAGAAGGGTTCGGTTCTCTGACGGGACACGCGGAACGAATACACTATGAGAAAATGTAAAATCTTATTCAACAAAAATATCAGTGGTTCGAAATATTTCAGAAAATTAAGCCTACTTGTAAAAGTAAATTTTTTAACCAAAGACATGTTTGAGTGTTTTGAGTCAGTGGCTGCTCTCAGGTAAAGATTGAATGGATATAAGGCCACCTCGTAGTGGGGCGTTCGCTTACCATGCTTGAGGTCCTGGGTTCTATTTTTGGTGAAATGGACGTGAAATATTCATTAAAATAAGAACGTTAAGAGCTGAGCTTTGCTTGCAACGGGAAATTACAAAAGTTATCTTTTTTTTTTTATTAATATATTTAAAAGTTATGCCTAGTAGGAGAAGACTCGTGCCAAGGCAGACTAACATATATGTTTATTTATATATCTCCATATACATACACACACGTGTGCACCTTTATAGACATTCATACACATACACACGTACATACACATACATACACACATATACATGCATATATACATACACATACACACACATATACATAAACACCCTTACATACACATAAAAACATATATATAAATTTATAAATTTTATCCTTTTTGTCATTGTATTGCAAAGTGTTTAAATTGTCGTGGATATTATTAATATTAATATAACTTACCTTGCAATGTAGTTTTATAAGCTTTCCGTTTATTTTCTTCCTTACTTATTAAGCCACTGGGTTATTTTATTTTTTTGCATAGTAGTTACATCGTGTTGAATTAATAAAATATCTTTAACCTTATAAATTCTAGGAGCCATAAAGCTAATCTAAGATCTCTGTCCGAAATAAGTTATCGTCCGCTGTACAATGTGTTTCTGTGACGTCACACTACGAGTTGATATATTGTGTACTGTTAAGACGTGGTCAATTTTATTATTGTGTTAATAAATTATAAATAAATTGTCTATAAACTAAATAGGTGCAAAGGTTTTCACGGTCACTGTTATCAATATTATGTATCTTTTTTGGGTGATACCGTGTATGTTGGATTTGATCCGACGTTTCGGCTACCATAATATAAACAAAGACGACGGGCTTAAATTAAATTCAACATGATTCCCAGCACTACATATGACAAAAACGAATAGAAATGTGCCTACTGCCGGCTGCGACACAGTACAAATTACTAGTACATAAACATAATTATTCTTTCCTGCAAAACTAGAAATGTGCCTACTGCTGACTGTGACACGGTACAAATTACTAGTACATAAACACATGCATTTCTCTATAAAACACACAGTTTTCCCTGAAGATGGCTCCTGCAATGGTAGCCGAAACGTCGGATCAAATCCAACATACACGGTATCACCCAAAAAAGATACATAATATTGTCTATAAACTGTTTTTTTTCTAAACTATTTAAAGGTTTTCCTAAAAAATTACATTAAAAACAAGGCTGTAATGTCGTGTTTACGATCATTATATTAAGCAAAAGACGAATATTCTGAATGACATATATTTAATAAAAACATAGCAACATACTGCTCAATGACTTTTTTTCCATAAATAATTTTAAAAAAATAAGGCCCGTTATGGCAAAACAAATCATTGAAAAAATCACAATTCGCTGGTTATTTAACTAGCGTGCACTCCGGCGCACTGCCAATAACCTAATGATTTGAGCGAACGAGAAAAACACACACAACTGATGTTTTCATTGTTTCATGCATGGTACATGTATCTATATTGCTATCCGGATGTTTGATAAAACTGTTTCTAGATCTCAGACGCGAGGCCGTTGTTTGGTGGTGGTGTAGGGAATGTCTAGGATCGTAGGTTAGTTTGTACCTCTTTGCTTCTGCGGCTGTCCTTCTTCGAATGTGTGGTGGAGCGATTCCGATTATTGGGTATATTTTATCAGTCAGTATTGGCTCAAGGCATCCTGCTACTATAAGTGCCATTTTATTGACTGCTATGTCCACCTGTTTGGAATGGGCAGATTTTTGCCACACCGGATACGCATACTCCGCAGCTGATATGCATAAGCCTCGCGCCAAAGTTCTAAGTATGGTGTGTCTCCGTGAGTTTACGTATTATATTGTTTCTTGTTAGATTAAAATAAAATAGAATAAAATATTCTTAATAATTAGGAAATTGTATTTGTTATTCTAATGCTCACGTGCTCATCAGTAAAATGGGTTATTGTTGTAATTAATTTATAATTTATGAAGATGTGAAGTTTAACCTATATAACGTGATACAGATTAATATTTAGTACGTTGTGAAAGCACGTGTCGTGGGTGATACTAATTTTGTGTAACGATTATGGTGTATGTTCAATTTGTTGTCGTACATTGTCACAAAGCTTCGTGATGCTCTGTAACATCTCAAAAGTGTGTCAAATATCATTTTCAATCTGAGTTTATAAAGAAACAGTTAGCATAGAAGTATCGTTTGTGTAACAACATATTAAATACCTGTGATAAACCTTTTTAATGAATAGTAAAAAAAAATATTTGGTTCATCATCAGATGTAATGCTGTTATTTTCGATCGGTTGTGCATATTATTCTGTTTTTTGCCGTAATTTCCCTTTTTATTATGTTGCAGCAGTGAAAATATTATAAAAAGATACATTTAGGTTAAAAAAAATATTCTTACATATCTTACAATATATACTCGTACATGCATTTTTTTACAGAAACAAACATTCGGCAATGATGTAATAACATAAAAGATACGGTTTAAAGACAGACCAGCAAAGTTTCTAAATAAAAATCATACAGATTAAATTGTGGTACAACAAAGGGGTACTTGTGTGTATTTGTATGATGTATGTATTATTTGTATTATGTAATTGTAGAGGTGTGTCTGTGCGTATGTGTGTGAGATTAAGTGTTCAGGTGTGTGTAAGCGTGGGCATAATTTAATAGAAAGTGGGAGCGTATCGCAGTCAGAAAAAATGAGTCTTAATTTATTTATTTTGTAAATTAGGGGCATGTTAAATATATCAATAGATAAAAAAAAAAATTGTTGTGCATAGAATTATAAAAGTATAGAAGCCGTCGCGTACGCGCTTTAAACTGAATCTGACTTAACTACTCATAAACAAGTAGTTTTACATTTTGGCCATTAAGTACCCTCTAGACGTCGCGTCGCTTAGTACGCAACTGCCGATTTAAATTCAATTATGCCGTGTTATTATTATTATTATGGCTAACTTATAAAGCGCCACTTTCGTGATATAATACCTCAAGAGCGCTTTATAAAGTGATTACATAAATATATTAATTTAATTTTAACTTTTTAAATTTAAGAAAAAGAATGTACTTTGTCACTACATGCTAAGGATTTATTCAAATGATTTAGAGAACAAGAGACAGCGGAGAGACTATCACTCCCTTTCACTTCTGTTCAATGTATTTCATAGTTCTAACGCTCCTATATACCTGCATGAAAAATTTCAACGCTTATCAGTTCATGGTTTACCTCTTCGTTCTTATACTCAAGGCACTCTCTTAATACCCATCCACAATTCCTCTTTCTTCTCTAACTCATATAGTGTTCATGCGGCTCGACTGCAAAATCATCTCCCATCCACCATCAAAGAAGTAATTACATTATCTCTGTTTAAATTACGTCTAAATAAACACCTTCTTTCTCTTCCTTAATCTCTCCTCCTTTCTTTTTTCCTCTTTTTTCCTTTTCCTATTGAGTAATAGTTTTTATTTAAGGTAACTTATAAACAAATACGGTTTTTTTCTATATTTTTATATCTTTAGCTTTTTAATCTTTATTTTCTATTGAATATGTTCTGTAAATTAAATTATAAAAATTAAACTTTTATTTAATTAGGGGAAAAAATTGCCATATGGCAATAAGCCCACCAATGTACAAATAACATTATGAACAAAAAGTTAAATAAATAAACAAGTGGGTTTTAACTTTTTTCTGAATCATCACTTCACTCTTACAGTTTCGCACCTCTGCTGGGAGAGCAGTCCATGCCGTAGGGCCTGCGACCGTAAATGCGCGTTCGCCAAATTTAATGCGCTGTTTGCGTAGTGGTATAATAACTGTGTATAATAATTGTGTCGTTATTAAGTGCCAAAATACTGCTGGAATTAAAAAGGAATACGGTGGGATCACATTTCGTTTGTAAGAAGCGAATTCACAAAAAATAATATTTATGAATTAAATTATTTTACTATCTGTCAGATTTTTAAATAAAATAAGGTGGACTTTTTCATAATATGGCCAGGGTAGCCGATTTTTTTACCCGGCTTTCTACTAATAAGCCTTAGTGTAATATTAAACAGTCGAATTTACTTCATTATTAAATGATTTTTTTATTTTTTTTACGTTTGCCTTATAAGAATACCTGTTCTTTTAAATAATCCAGTAAGTAAAATATTTTTTGTGGTAAAACTTAACATAGAATAACACAAAATCATCTTATATTTGTCTTATAAATATATTGTTCACAGTCTGGCAACATTACGCGGCCACTTCACGCATGCGCGCAGGCGGGATGTCGGGTAGAGGGGGAACTTTTGGACACAGTGCGATGTAAACAAACTGGTTCTACGCGCCTTCTGATATATTATAATTCTATGCGAGTACAAATATTTTACCGTGTTGAGAAATAAGCCACTTCCACGAGGCAGCTTTTTTTGTGGCGCACTATTAGACATTTTTGCATCGGTAAACTCTATCTGCACAAAGACCCTTCGGGCTTTAGTTGATTAGGATCTTGGGCACTTAGAAAAATCACTATTTTAGGTCTCTCAATTAATTAAACGTCAGAAAGCAGTCAGTTATAGAAAAGTGAAACTAATATAGTAGAACATTGGTGAAAATAGTAAATAATAAAATCTACCCAAGAGTTGGAATGTTTTTGACTTTAACCAATGATAAACAATGAATAATTTTTTTTTTTTTAATCACAAACAATAATTTTATAATGTGTTAAACCAGTTTTACTGATTTTATTAAGTATCGTAAGATATTTCTAGTGCTGTGGGTGTTTTCTGTAAATTGAAAAATGCCGTTTTTGTTATCGACACTATTTTTAAAAGGTAATTATAGTTTTTGTGTGAAAGCGGTCTGGCTGTTTTAAGCAGATCATAGAATTGATCTTACTGCACCCGATAACACCAATATTTTTTTTTTTTTACACTTGTAGACTGGCTGTATTCTGCATAACACCGTTCAATTTTTGTTATTTGGAGCGATCTAAATGTAAATAATAAAGACGAACCTGTCACTCAAAACAATGTTATCAAAAATACAGAAAATTTACAGACGTTGTGTATCAAATATCTACGCGAAAAGTTTGTTTAGTAAGCAATTAAAGTTTAATGGTGAAGAATCTGTTATTTAAAATAATAACAGTGAGTAGTTGGCTACTGGTAAGTGAAAATAAATTCGTATCTTCAAAATCATTTAATCGGCTTGACGTGCCTTAATAGATCTATCCTGTTAGGTTTATTAAATCGACCCTACGGGTGTCAGTTGACTGGCTCTTCGGACCTCAATTAATTAGAATCTCGAATGCGCTACGTCAGGTATTCATGATATAAATTAAAAGCAATCCCTTCTCATAAATAACTTTGTAAAGCGTTCTTGAGGGATACAATGACCAAAATGGCAATATGTTTGTAACCCTTACTAATGATAATAATCAATCATTTTCGCAACGTACACAATAATTTGATTTAATTACATTTGTAAATATGTTTACTGTTTCCTTAAAATTTTGTCAGCCAATAATCAATATTCCTTGAGGTTTTATTATGAAAATAATGCTTTATACTTTATCCATTATTACGAAAATAGCATTACGTATATACGTTGTCCAAAATTATAGTGATGGTTATAATAAAATAGATATTACATTAAGGGTACGTCCTTATGTTTGCAATTTACAAAAAAATACATATTTTATCGAATTTGAAATAATTACAACTGATCAAAATTTTTAATATTTCATTTTAAATAATAAAAATAAAATATCTTCGTGACTAATTTTATATTAAATTTTCCCAGTAATGATAATATTATTAATCCGACATTCAATAGTGAACACATGCGTGGGCAGATGGTAAAAATGATAAATAAGTGTCTCAAGAAATATGTAATGACTTTCAAACTTTTCGACTTGTTGAATTAATTACCATCTCGCTAGCTAAGCGGGGTTTAATGATGAAAATTAGGTTTTGCCTTTAATCGGCAAATAAGAGCTTATACTTGAAGAAATCATACGAAAAATTGACTTTTTGCATTATTTGTGTAAAACAGCAATTCTAAATGGGCCTCGGGTTGAGAAAAATAATTTAATAGATATGTTTATTTTACGCTACATGGATATGAACAAAAATGACAAACACCGGGCATGACGTGCAATAACAACTTGGTATTTAATAGACTACCGTAGTATGGGGTGACTTGCAAGGGTGATAAGAAACAGTTTTCGGTAAAACTCTTCATTGTGATTTTAGCAACCAACGTTAAAATTATTGCAGAATTTTTTTTCAATACGTTAAAGAAAGATTTTCCTGCAAGATACGATTATCGGAATATCTTTGAATGTTTCCATTCACCACCATACCGTTGCTATTTCAAGAAGTGAAAAGCAACAAGCAATATTATTTGATAAAACCTTTAAAATACTCTTACGGTAGCAACATGTTGAACAAAGACGTAAGTCCAAGTCAGTCCAAGGTTTTAAGTAAAATAAAATATGTTCAAAAACAAAAAAATATATGGAAATTTGAATCTAAAATTTGTTTCCATTAATCTCATACTACCAATACCTAATTTACTTAAAAACAATATTTCTATTGTAATTAGTACTACTGTATTAATATTTTTTATTTTTATCATTATTTCATATTCTCATGCATACTTTACATTGAGTTAAAACCGATTTGTTTAGGATTTCATGTTTATTTCTAAATTACTACATTATATTTAACATATGAATATATCTATGTGTGGATGTGCGTATGCATGTTTGTATGTGTGTATGCATATATGTGTGTATGTATGTATGGATGTGTGTATATATGTATTTGTATACATGTACTCGTATGTATGTGTATGTTTGTATGTGTATACGTTTAAAGTTATTTTTTCAATTATTTATTCAAATTTATATAACATCAAATTTACTCAATAATTAAAACATTGTAAGCCACTTTTCAAGTATAAAAGCTAGTCTCTATTTTATAAAGTTACCAAGATTAACTAAATACACAAAAGTGGATTGTTACAGGAATAACAGACATGTGTCATTTTATGTTAACATATCATCATCATCATTCCATTTCCGCATCCAATGGTGCATAGAGCACTGCATTGGTACACCAAACGCAGGGTATCTTGATCATTTTTATTACAATATTTGAGTTTGTCCAAATGTTTGTAGACAAAAGACTGGATTTCACCCCCTCGGGAGTCATAAAGATTAACAAATTACAACAGGGATGGAGAATACCTTAAATAAAGGAATTTGTAAGTCTAGGCATTTACAGGGCTTATGACCTGTCAATGGCTGGTATAAGTGGCCACTCTACACACTGTGTAACATTCACCATTCAGCCAATGATAGGTCATAAGCCCTGTAAATGCCTAGACTACCATATTATCTTATTTAAGGTTTTTTCCATCGCTGTTGTAATTTTTTGATCATATTTGTTACATGAAGGCAAGATGATCAATCTTACGCTTTAGGTTCCAGTCCAGGGACTGTAATATATTATAGTGTAAAAACATCCTTCTAAATAAATATTTTATATCAATCATGTTGGGAATCGAACCCAAGGCCTCTCGCATGGTAGGCAAACGCTCATGTTAATATATTCTTTACAAAAAATAAATAAATTTAAGCTTCGCTTTTTGAATAGAACGTGCAGTAGCTTTACGAACCACAGTTTAAATGTAGTAAACCTCTCAATACGTACGCAGTACTTCGGAAGATTTTCTTTCTTCACAGATTTATTGCACAATCTTCGTTTTGATTTATTTCTCAGTTTAAACCGAGATTTATTGATAAACGTTCGTCGGGGTTTAGGAAGTGATTTTTCTCTTTCTTTAGGTAAACAATGATTTATGCGCTCATTTAAATATTTCTCGAAAGCCTTTGGACCACTTACCTTGAAACGCTCTAAGAATGAGAGAAAGATATTAATATATTACAGATGGAGAATAAAACATTTTTGAGAAACGTATGTATGATGCCCGTAGATTTTAGAATTAGGAGTTTCATTTGTATTTGAAGCCATATCGGTACTTTATTACTTTGAAGTCCAACAAAGGCCCAAAAATCTTGAACTGTTTTCTTCAAAAATAAACCTTACTTCTTACATTCGATATTTACGATTCTTTGAAAACTTATAAAAAAAGTAACCTTCTAAACTCTTAAGATATTATTAATTCATAAAAACTTTTTTATGCTTAGAAATCCAGTTTACTCTAAGAAGGATGTGCTTAAAAAATCCTTTGTTAACGGCGCTGTAATGTCGTGTTACATTAAGCAAAAAATGAAGTATTCTCAAGTTCTCAAAAAAAAAAACACAGACACACCGTTTAATAATTCCTTTTGCATTGTTTATAAAAATAAAAAAAAATACACAAATCATAATAAAAAATGGACAAAGGGATTTTGAGTATTATTTAATTAAAACCTATAAACTACTTACACTATCAATTAAGTAACGAAAAAATGTTCAAAAAGGCTATAAAAAATGGATAGTAGAACTAAACGTATTGAGATGATGGTAGATCAAAATTCACCATACCGCGGATGGTATAAGTAGTAGAAAAGTTAAATATGCCGTCTTAGCATGCATCGATGAAGATGGCGTTTGTAATTGCGGCCCTAGAAATGTGTTATATCTACTTTTAACTTGTTTCTTTTACTTAAAAAAAAACAACTTTAAATTATTATGAAAAGTATTCCATACATAAATTTTATTACACATTTAAAAGTATTTTCGCACCTGTTCAGTACAAACCCGTATTTATAAAATCTATTTCTGTCGGATTTTTTATTCCCATTTTTACATTGAATTCCAACCTTGACATGATACAAAAATAGAAGATTAAAGTTTGAAACATACATATACAGAATTCAAAATAACAATATCCGTTCCTTAAAGCTGAAAGGCTGGAAATCACATTTTTTGCAAAATTAAGTTATGAACGTAATTTTGTTTATATATCAGATTCTATTAATGCTAAAAACATTGGAGTCCTCCGGTATACCACTATTGATATAGCTTGTTCTTAAACACCGGTAGTGCAGTAATAATACAAGTGATTTCAACAAAATTCAACAGTTTGCTGGTATTAAAGCAGAGGATACCGAATAAATTCCACAATTTTTATAACAAACTACTTCTGACGCAGCGAGGGATTTTGCACAAGATTAAGTCTTATTGTCATAATAAACCATACTTGACCATTATCTCTTTTCTTTTGCCGTTAATTACATTATTTTGCTTTGCTTTTTTTCACGTACTGTTTACTTTCAATGATTGTATTATTGATATTAATATCATGTCATTAAATTTATATTTACCTGTTATTTTCATAATTAATTCATGTTTTTATTAATGGCGTGTAATTTAATGTATTTGCCTTAATAATGTTCTATAAATACAAAGGTTTTCATTAGATATCCTACATTACTTTTGATTCTAAAGTTCGAGGAGGAATTAGGGCGCGGGCCAGTCGGTAAGAACAAAAAACATTGAAGTCCCATAGTTATTTGATAGTCCATACTTCAAATGTTTTTTTCTTAAATATTCTTATCAAAAGTCTATAAATAAAAAAAAGAGCAATTTATTCCGTTTTTATTTCAAGAGATACATTTGAAAAAAAATTACAACTTCAAACCGCTCTCCTGAACAATTCACCAAATGTGACTTCCAGCATTTCAGCTTTAAGGTAAAATAAGGTAAGGTAATTTTCAAAATACTTATGCCATTAGTGATATCCCATTTCTGCTGCAACCTTATTCTTTTTGTGTTCCCAACCATGTTACCAGAAGGCAAAATCTGATATTTATTCAATCTTCTAAGTTCAAATTTTGCTTTTATGCCTCAATGTCCAAAATGTGCAGATTAGTCAATTCGTTACACAACTTGTAATTCTTTGGGATAGATCTACACCACTAAAACGTGTGGAATGAAAATGAGTTGGCATGGTTTAGCTCAAAGTCTTAAATGTTTATTGTTTTTATGGATATATTGTTTACCATTTTTTTGTTGCCCGTGTTTGTCTTTGCTACATAATTTTTTGTTTTTTTTGGTTCAGTTTCTTGTGCGTATGTTTCATCATATAACTGTTGTTATTGGCTTGGGCCGTATATATAATAAATAAATAATTCTCGGAATCGTCGTAAGTTAAAAGTCATTATTAAAAATAGTCATAATCCAGAATTGAAGAACAGTGCATCTTCATCATATCAAAGGTAGGTCCACTCTCGTGCTCCTTTCCTTTTTTCAAATATTCTAACCTATCAAAAGTTTTTTCGATGATATTCCTTTTTTTTGCAAAATTACAGTTCGTTTATCGTTAACAATACCCACCTCAATATATTGATTGGTGTTACCACTCAATCGTGGGGAAAAAAAAACAATAAATATGTTTTAGCGCATCTGTAACAACGTTTTTGCAGATTTCCATTAACCTGGTGATATGATTCAAGTTGTTGACGGTCTCCGTGTATTATTTGAAATCTAAAATGCAATATCAAAACTCCGGCTAGTTCCATGTAAAATATGAACTTTAAAATCATACGTTGCCAGCATGAAATAGTCAGCAGTGAGGCTTTGTGTATCTTTCATCTCCAGGGGAAAGTCTAGTAGAAAATTCATAAGACAGACATAGAGTAGACGGTTTGCAGGGGTCTAAGGGTGGTTTCTATTAACTTCAGGGGGTTGCCTTTTGTCGCTTTTCAGTTACTGCTGTGAGATGAAAGGAAAGAGGACAGTTCAGAAAGGTCGAGTGGACTTATTTTACATTTTAAATATGTTTGGATACTTTTGTAAAACTTTTTTCATTTTTTCCTTTTCAAAGGCGACTAAATCATCGTTTATTTAAAATGCTTAAGGTTATTTTTTTAATATATTTTGGAATAAAAGATCGTTTTTCTCTTTCATTACAATTTATTTGTCACTTTTTCTGTTTCTATTTTTGTCATTTTTTTATTAACTCTCGTGTGGCTGTGATGTCAAAATAATCTCCATATGATACAAGACTTGATATATCTCTCCTATTTTTTTTAATGCTGAAATAGTATTTTTTGTTATTTTCAAATGATCAATTTCACACCGGATTTACAAAATAATATTTGTTAAACTATGCTGCATTTTAATAGAAAAAATATTTATTCTTACTACGCGAAAAATGAACGTCCGCCAATACGGCAATAAATCAATAATAAATAAATAAAAGTAAAAGAGAGAGAACGAATACATAACTCATAACAAGGAAGACAGGGACGGTGTTTTGTGGCCAGTGTTTGTGTGAAACATATTCAGTAGGTTATTTATTTACATTACATATAATTGACGGTTATGGGGATGCACGTATGTAAAATGAGCGGCTTGTTTATTATTTTCAATTTATTTTGATCTACAAAGAAAAGTAATTACTAAACAACATGTCTTCAAATGTCAGCAGAATGTAGCCGGCCTCGTGGTGTAACGGTCAGCACCTTTGCCTACCATGCAAGAGGTTTCGGGTTCGATTCTCGAAATAGTTGAAATGAAATATTTATTTAAACGGGCATTTTTAAATAAGAATATTTCATCGTTTCTAGACCGGTACTTGAAACGCTGCAATCAATGACTGATGATTTACACTATATTACATCACCGAGCGCAAAGAAATCATATACTACAGTTTTTTAAGAGTTAATCGTTTAAAAATAAATTGATTTCTTCCCAATAGCCGTGATATTCTGAAAACCGAATCATGTAACTATTTCAATATTTAAGCTGTTTTTTTTTTTGGATAAGTATCCTTTCTTCATGCTTTTTCCACATCCCGCAGCTTTTGTTCAAAATATATGCATCAAGTGTTTTGAGTTACGGTCGTCTCAGGTTGGATATGCAATCGTTTTATAATTTCTAGAACTAGACTTAAAGCACATAACGGAAAACCAGAACGATACAGACTATGCAAATAATGTATAATGATACAGGTAGCGTTAATTAACTGCTCTCCTTAAGGAGATACTTTGATAGTAATTTCAATGTAGTGCTAATTACAAACGCGCCACTTCAGCAATAAATGTAGTTTTGCAAATAATATATACCCCACATTATACTTAATACATTTTTTCGTCACTCATTCCATCAAAAGTAAATACGCCTCACCTGTGATAAATTAACGGAAAATTCAACTCGGTTTTCTAAAACCATATACTTGATTTACAAAATTTTGTTGTATCAAGTTACACAGCAATAAGAAAATATATATCAATTTAACTATTAAATTAACACTTAAAAGCCTGTGGTAAATAATCACGTTGCGCGCGGTGATGTAACATTGCGTTACCACTAATAAAATACGAAATATTCCACAGTTCAAACATTTGAAAAAAAAAACATGGAAACATGTTGTTTAATAATTTATTTTCCACAATTGATGCTATTAAACATAAAATAAGTTTTAATATAATTATTTCGGCCTCGTAATGTAATAGCCAGCACGTTTGCCTACCATGCAAAAGGTCTCGGGTTCCATCCCCGACATGGTTGATATGAAATATTGATTTAAAACGGTGTTTTTCCACTAAAAATATTTCATAGTCTCTGGACTGGTACCTAAAGCGTAAGACTGATCATTTTACTTTTATGTAACAAAAATGATCAAGATACGCTGCGATTGGTGTGCCAATGCAGTGACCTATTTACCTTTATGATGATGATGATGATGAATCATATTATTTATCCCTGTTTTGGCAAAATACATTAAAAATCATAAATACGCCACTCATATTACACGCGTGCGTCCCCCATCACTGTCATCAACCGACTGAAGACTGAATCTGTTTTACACAACACCCGCCTCAGAAAAGCATCTCTGTATTCCTTGCTATGAGTTTTTATATTCGTGCTCTCTCTTATACAGATGTGTTGCTGAATTCGCCGAAATTCATTAATCGCGTAGAAAGGATAAATATTTTAGTATTAACATCCAGCATAGTTATACAAATTTTATTTTCTAAATCCGGTGTGAAAATGTCAATATGAAGATTACAAAAAGTACGAGTTTATCATTTAAAAAAATAAGAGAGATATATCAAGACATCACAGCCACACAAGAGTTAATATGGCTGCCAAGTAAAAAAACATTTCGAACTCATTTGTAGCATAAAAGTATTTTAACATTTATAATTTTAAATTCTGGTGAAAATGGTTCATGGCATTAGCCACGACCTTCATACGTCACGATTCAGTTAAACTTTGAACTTTGTTTGTCACCATTTGAATTTAAATATAACCTTTTCACGAATCTTGATGTCACAATTGTCAAGGCCAAGCATGTAGCGTTTTTGTAAACACATATTTTTTAACGATTTCGTTTTAAAAATTATGTGTAAATACATTTCTCCACATAATCCATATTAAATTTTAAAATTCAACTAATTTTTCTAAATCCATTTCACATGTTTTTATCGGTATTCGTAGTATGTGATATTTCCTTATTGGTAGAACAATGAAAAAAATTGTGTCATGATTTACGCAAATATTTAAATTTAAGGGTAATTTTCAACGAGTTGTAAATAATTCACTATTAGAAAATGGAAATCAAATTGGGGTACAGCGGGTTTATTAGCCACTAGGGGCAGATAAGGCAATGATGGGGATGATAAAATGGCAAATCAATAAACAGGACGTTTCAGACCACAACGTTTGATATAAATGTTTTTTTCTTATTTTATATATTTATTATAATTATCGTATCTTACCGGAGCCACTGCTGTACGCAATAAATGGTGACAAGTACTTAAAATTTTCAATTTGTATGATGTTCTGTAGTTATTACTTTCATTTGCACCACGGTTTACATACGGCTTGTTGAGGATAGTCATATAAAACAAAGAAGTTAAAAACTTCAAAAGTTGTCGAATCTTCGATCGATATGTATTGACCTTTTTTTATTGATTATTCATTTTATTTTACTTTTATCGAACGCTATTTTTGAGTTTTGACATTTTCTAGTTTTTGTCATTTCTTAACTTATATGAATATTTTTATGCATAAGAGTGAGTAGGTACTAGTGAGATTTTTAATAACATATAAAAATTCTTGTTTATTTCATTTTGATCGCTCACTAACCTAATTGTACGTAAATATTTGATATATCTGAATATTATGTGTGGTTTTGGTAGCATTTTTTGAACATAAAATTCTTCTTTATTACATTTCCATCCTTCAAACAACAAAAAATACATTGAGAGGCCCAAAGGACAGAAATTGTGTTTAAGGTTACAAATAACCAAAGTTTGATGGGCCAAACTTAATTTCTTGTAACAGTAAGTGATCAGAGTAAGTAATTATAGGGACTGGCAATATTGTCGTCATAAGCAAAAAGGCACTTATTCGCAAAAGTCATATTTTGAGATATGACACATTTTAGAATATATCGACTCTATTAAAAAATAACTTTTAATAATTATAACGAAAAACAGTTTGTCAATTGTATCTTAAACATAGAAACAATGTGTGAAATATATTCACTGAGTTTTTGCTTATAAATCTGTAGATATTGTGTTATTGCGTATAAAACTAAAACACAAAAAAATATATTGTATCGTTTTCTAAATGATTTTTTGTAACCCTTTAAAAAACCCAAAATACATTATATCTAAATTATTACAACTATAAAAAACTATTTTTATAAGTATTAAAATAAAGGAGCCGATTTTGTTATGAAATATTAAAGCGTAGTAGGAAAAGCTATATAAGTTCCTGAAGCATGAATAATTTTGTATTAGCAAACAGTGTTATCCTCAGTGCAAGCTTGCGAAGCTCCTGAGGTGAAACTTTGAAGGTGAATATATAAGAATTATTTATTAAACCGCATTATAATGTGTTTGCACCTTCTACTACTTTTAAATTCTGTTAAAATATTCACATAATTTATATTCAATACATTGTACATTAATTTTTTATCGGTTTAATTTTAAATCAAAGAAATGGATCAAACCGTCACGCAGGAAAATTCATAGAAGGAAAAACGCTATATTATTATTTGTATTTTAGCTGAACCTTTCCAAAGTTGTTATAGGCGTTGCAAATAACACTTAATTTTTTCGAACATTACCATGACTTTTTCATAATCTTCAAGTTAATCTTATCAAAAACGTATATTAAGATCGGCATATTAGACAATTTTAAATTTCATTTGTGACCATAAAAATCTCCAAAAATGACAAAATATCGAGTACCCTGAGACAAATATATAAAACAATATCTAATAAGATCGGTGATTATCAGGCGATCATTTCCTAACATTCAATACAAAAAGTAAGATTAAAATGCTTATAAAACGAATGAAATATAAATTATAAACATGAAGTTACAAATATCAACCTGTAAACAAAATAATAATTTCATTATATTTAATGGTATAAAGTACAAAAACGTAATTGTTATAAAAATTTTAACATGATATTTAAAGTGCAAATTAAAATTATTAATAATGTTACACAATAACAGTTCTTATACCATTTAAAAACTAAACCAAACATCAAAATGTAAACAAGATAAGTATTAGAAAGGAAAGCAAAAAAGAATTCAAATAAGTTCAATTATTTTATGAATTAATTAATGCGTGCGAGAAAAATTCACTATTCCTGAACCTTGAACAACTTAACGTTTTCCCCATCGATGTTCAAAAGCCAATTGCAAACACTTTGCTTAATTACGTCTGCACCTGTAGAAATCTTATGACTACCGGAAGATGATTAAAGAATTTATGAGCCAGGAAGGAAAAGCTTAAAGTAAACGGTAAGATTATTTAGACATAGTCAGAATGGTGCCACTGACAGATCACAAACTAAGTAAATGTTTTAATTTATTGCTTTTTTTAAATACCAATCAAATTCATTTCCACCATGGCTAACAGAATAAAGATTGTGATTATCATGGCACGTGTCAAACCATCAGCAGACCTTTCGCATCCTTCTGTGGTCATGAGGACACCACTAATGAGTCCATTGTGGTGTGAACTTGGTCAGCTTAACGGGTTGGTATATCCTTCTCTTTGGTCCTTCTAGTTTTTGACCACAAGTATTTTCAGGCCAGCAAATCCTTGTGGTTTCAAATGTCAGATGACACATTGATAAATTTCTGAAAACTTGTATTTTATATGCTGTTTATTTTTAAAATGATATCACTTTAGTTTAAAATAACTTGAACAACAAATAAAAGTTATATTAACTTACCCTTTGAATAGGGTAAGTCTTATAATATTATTTAAAAATACGGTATTTATTTAGGGAATTAAATATAAAATTTAAATCTAAAATTTTATTAAAAACATCGTTTTTTCTTAATTTCACCATTTAAAGTATAGATTTAAAAAACACAATAATGAAAAAATATTATCGAAGGTAGTTCTGGTAAAAAAAAAAAACTTTCACGCATATAACTAAAATATAATTATTTTTGTATCGGCAAATTACTCCCCTTGAAATTTAGACTCAACTTATCTAAAATATTTACGTAAAATTTGTTTAAAGCTATTTATTGAACACGAAAGTTATTAAAGAAAAACCTGAATTAAAAAATGTTGAATTTAAAAACAAAGTTTGAAAATTTTTAAATCCCACAAATTTTGCTGTATTTTTCTTAAATTTTTAATTGAATTTTGCCTTCAATTATCATTTTTTTAAATTAATATTTCAAATGGTTTAATTCAGACCCCCTTTCATGGAATTATGTTTTTTTTTTTTTTTTAAGGAGAATATTAAGTACGTAAATATTTGATTTCTGCAGTACGTTTTAAGCAAAAAAATATTCCGTCGAGTGGCTGATATAAACACGAAAATGTTTATGACCATTTGCATAAAAAATGTTATAATTGTTGCGTTTTCGTCAGAATGGTCAAAAATAAAATAAAATAACATGTTTTCTATTTTGACAAACAAAAAATAATAATTTTACTTTAAAGCTTTTTTTAATTTAAAAATGCCAAACCAATGCTCTTTTATGAGAAATAAACACATAATAAAATAAAATAATTAAAACGTAAGATAATTATGATGCTGCGTTATAGAGCGTCAAGTTTATGATATTTTTTTTAATTGAATGAACTTATGAATATGAACTTATGAATGAAATATACTTTTTTGTCCTAAATACAACATTTTATTTGGTTATTGCGTAACGTTATTTTGTCCGTATTTTTTTTTCAATTACGTTGCATTTTTTAACACGGTTGAAGAATATGGTCTCAAAATTGAAACTGGTCAATCATACGAACGTAAATAAGTCATTCGTTTTATTTAACTTTTCCGATATTATTTATTGTTTCAGCAATTTACTTTGTAGACAAATTACAGTTTATATTTACACCTGGGGATGGGTTATTCAGAATACCTGAAATTAGGTGTGTAATAATATTATAATAAACTCCTTAGTGATAAAAATTACAAAGTGTTTAACCTTTCCGAGCCTGAAAATAAAAAAAATCACGAGTCCTTGTAAGGAGAACCAGGAAAAACCTAACCAAAATACGGCTTTAAAAAAAGTCGTTATGATTGTCATGGTAGTGTTTCTATATATTTCTTGTGTTCTGCAAAATTCATAATTTTTTTCAATAAATTGCTAGCAACAGCATAAAATAAATTTCTTGGAAGAGAGGATGCTGTATGACATCGCTTTGGTCTCGCTGTGAAAAGTTAAAAGGGGTCTAATGTTGGAACGGAATGCATGTAAAATGTAAATGATAAAATTTGACTAAAAAAACATGGCCAGAAAAAAGCCACCAAACAGCAAAAAGTACACGTGCAAACTGACCAACATAAAATAAAGCAAAGACAAATATAAGTAATTTTTTTATTAATTTACCAAAAAAATTGTTAATATTATGGGACAAGATTTTGCACAAAATTAGATTAATATGAAGATTAACAAAATGTTATACAACCATATGCTAACTGGAAACTCACCTTAGGCCCAAAAGGGTTCAAAAAAAGAAAATAAATAATAAATAATATTAAAAAATGGTTCTCTACTCTAATACGTTTGATCAGTAAAACAATTATTTACAAGAAACAAGTTTCATTCTATTTCTAATGAATGGCAATGTTTTTACACCAAGTCATTACTCAGCATTTTCTTTTTTAACTGCAGTAATTTTGCACCCCTAAAACAGTGCATTTTGTTTATTTACGACTTGTTCAAAACAGCAAGGAAAATACGCTAAAAGTTGTTTCATGAATGGACTCGTTTATACTTAAATTTTATAAATGGAATTAAGTACTAAAATTTGTACAGAAAACATTTAAACACGAAACTAACTGAAGAAAACGAGTTGCCTTTTACTAATTAACATATTAAAATAATTTCACAGTCAAAGTTTGTAAAATAAATTTAATTGTTTGCTTTGTTAACATTGCATTTGTCTATTTTCATTTTGCAAGACAAAGAATAATTGAAATGCATGTTTTGCCCTGACCTTTCACAAATTTCTTCCAAACAAACCTTTTGCTAACCCTTTAAAACCATATGTTTGTTTAAACGAACAATAACTTTTCGATTTTACTTTTCTCCAAATAAATGAAATAATGTCTGGTTAACGTAATCTAATTTTTCTTAATCTTTTTAATGGTACCTATTTTTGTCCGTTCGGATGCAAAACGCAATCTTGCTTTAAATGCACTCACATTTAAACGTAATTATGCAGAAAGCAACCAGACATAGAAAACTGAAACTGAGATAATAGCATCCTTGTGAAAAGTGTGAGTAATCAAATCTACACAACAGTTTTTTTTTACATAAAAAAATGATAAATAATGCATTTATTCGTTTTTTCGTAAACAAAATAAGAATTTAATCATGTATCTGACCCGATTTTAATGACAGACAGATCTAATATTGAATGAAACCTATACAAAAATTTTACAAATATCTGAATGTATGAGGTGAAATTCCTTATTTATGACATTTTGATATCATGAAATTTTCAGAAAGTGAATATTACAGTTTTTTGTATGAAAGCGGACTGGCTGGCTGTTTTAAGAAGAACATAGAATTGGCGTTTATGAATTCAATAACACCAATGCCTCATTTTTTCAAATTTATGGATTGGCTGCCTTCTGCATAGTTATGTTCATTTGACAGTTTGACTCTCGTTAGAGCATTCAATGTCTCTTGTTATTATTTTCGTCATTTAATGTTAAATGACAATTGGCCTGTGACTCAATATGTTAAAAATTATATGAGTTGTACAAATAATAAGTTTTCTCCATTTTTTATCAAAAATCGGGGATTTATTGTGAAAGAACGGAACCTTATGTTTTATTCAAAGTATTGTTTATCATCATCATCATCATTCTTCATCATCATCATCATCTTATAGCATCATATGGACACCACGTCGGAAGGATGCTTCATCTTTTGAGGCTATCCACGAATCAACTCAATTTTTGGTATCTTATTTATTTGACACTTTAAATACATATACAATAAATATACATATAAGAGCGGGCATATTGCCTTAAGGCAATTTCTTCCTACCTACCCAAACCGTTCAGTTTGAAAAAATTATAAATACATGGACATATTGAATCTTACAATTTTATACAAAAATTAAAAGCAAAGATTAACAAAAATAAATATATATATTAAAATAACACTATATATCTTCACATGATGTAAAGTGCTACTCAGCCAGGCCATGAGCCATCGATCGGAACGAGTACTAGTCCTAAGAGGCAATATCTGGTTAGTACGGCGGGTGGGGTAAAACTTCCCAGTAAGATTTTCCAAATAGATTTTGACCGGCCCCGCAACTTGTGGATGAGCATTATCATGCAGGAGAATTACTTTGTTGTGTCTGAAGCATGGGGCGCGCTTTTCCTCGAGTGCCCGATCAATTGTGCTAGGTAGACAGCTCCAGTAATGGTTTCGTTCGGTTCGGGAAACTCATAATACACGACACCAATCGGGTTGTGGTCACGTGGCTTGTGTTGTGGACTCACAAATCAGAGGTTCGAGGTTTGAACCCCACTCTACTACAACTAGATTTCCATTTTATGAAAGTGGATTATTTTTAACTCGTTGAAAATGGCCACTAACATTTTAATATTTGGGTATATTTAAGAAATACGTTTGGTTTAGCTGTATATGTTGAAACATGGCCAGGTAGTCCCCATGATTTTTCCTTTTTGGATTATCGTTGTGGATCGTTCTCTCATTACCAGTGACTACATGGTGCAAAAAAGCGTTTTGTTTATGCCTGACAACCAACATTTCACATGTGGAAAATCGACTATCAAAGTTCCCGCAAATGACTCTTATTCTGCTCAAAACTCGACATTTTCGGGCACATAAGATAATATTATACTGCTTGGCCACCACATACCACACACTGCATCTAAGGACATTAGAAGTCTTCTAAAAGAGAAAATATATCTGAAGGAACTCTCTGTAATCTGGTAGCCTAAGCATCTTTATGCTGAAATAAGGTAACACAAAAGTAGATTTTATATACATACAGATTATTATTTAGAAATTCTCTAATATTTCAAGGTTATCTGTTAACAGATGTCTTCCTAAGGGGAAAGGGGAAGGAGGAAAGCCAAACGAGGAAAGAGGAAAGAGGAAAGAGGAAAGAGGAAAGAGGAAAGAGGAAAGAGGAAAGAGGAAAGAGGAAAGAGGAAAGAGGAAAGAGGAAAGAGGAAAGAGGAAAGAGGAAAGAGGAAAGAGGAAAGAGGAAAGAGGAAAGAGGAAAGAGGAAAGAGGAAAGAGGAAAGAGGAAAGAGGAAAGAGGAAAGAGGAAAGAGGAAATTAACCATAACTTACTGGTAGCGCCAAATTTTGTCAAACGGAGGAAACTTCTTTGTAGACATAATATAATTTATACAAATGTTTTTATTGTAATTATTATTTTATACATATTTTATTAACTAAAATGGATTTTAGCAACTGGTGTTGTTTTTCCATACTGATAAAAAAATATCCTCCAAAACCTTATGCTTGTTCAAACTATCATGGCGATAATTTCTAAACTATAAAAAAAAAACGAAAATTTTAAAATCATTGTCTTATTTCAAGTATTTTTAACAACTTCCATATTTTATTCAGGTTTCAGAGGGTTAAATAGAAGGTTTTGCAGATTCATTCCGAAGTCTGATATTTACCCAACTGAATTGAAACATGAAGCTTTCTTGATTCAAATAATAATTTTAAAAACCCTTTTATTTTCATAAAATGTTTTTTAATTAAAAGATTGCTGTTAAGTGTATTTGTGTTTTTTACAAAAATATTTTAATAAAATTAATACAAAACAAACGTACAGTTTTCACAATAAAACATGCAGATAAAATAACCCAATATAATATTAAAACAATATTACGTAAAAACAGTTGAGTACATATATTATTTTAAAATTTTCTTTTCAATGATTATTGAAAAAAAAATTAAATGAACAAGACATAATACTCCCAGAAATCATAAAAATAAACTCATTTGGGATGGTACAAAAAGAGAAAACTTTTTTGTGACAATACAATATATCAAAAATTCAAAAACATTAATGCCATCAAAACTTTTTATTGCTCACTAGTTCGACCCCATCCAAAATACGCTTCTCCTATTTGGTATCCATTCTACAGAACTCATTTTAACCATATCAAATCTGTCCATCACCGTTTTCTAAGAAAAGTGACATGGTTGCTCGGATTACAAACGGGTTATTATTCCTATTTTGAAATAGAGCAATCTCTCAATCTGTCTTCACTAGAGAAACGTAGAACTGAGATGGACCTTATATGCATTTTCAAAATACTTAATGCCATAAAGGATGTCCTATCTCTGTTGCAATCAATTTCTTTTCAAATTTTTAACCAAGTCACCAGAAGTCAAAATCTGCTATTTATTAAATCTTCTAAGAGCAACATTTGTTTTTATACACCAATGTCCAGAATGTCAGTCAATTCGTCACATGACTATAAATGCTTTAGGTAGATCTTCAAGTTTTTTGTAGATCTCTTTGCGACTAAAACAGTGTGGGACGAAGTTGGATTGGCATGGTGTAGCTCGAAGTTTATTTTTTTTTTTAAAATTATGAATATAATGTATACCAATATTGTATTGCCCTTGTTTGTCATTGCTACATAGTTTTATGTTCTTTTTGTTCAGGTTCTTGTATTTATGTTTCTCCAAGTAACTGTTGTAATTGGCTTTGGCCGTATATATAATTTAAAAAAAAACAGTTAGCACAATCAAAAATAGTGCAAAAACATAAGATCTATACCATAACACGGGAGTCCAGTTGATGCCTTTTTGAAGTTAAAAATGCAGAAATTATCGCAATAAGCTATTTTATACAAAATACACCGACGTCCACATTCTTAATATTATTATTTTTTAAGTTGAAATAAAAATCTTTAGTCAAAATGCAAAAAACGACAGTTGTGCCAAATACGCTACTAACAGATTGAAGTTATCTGATTTGGTTTAAAAGTTTTAATCTTTTGAAAATCGCAAAATCACAAAATCTTTTTTATTGACCATTTCCTTAAGGTAAAGATATTAAAAACATAAAACACAGTATTATACAGTATTTATTTAAATTAAATGAATAAGTCTCACTATCAAAAATACTAAAGTTTTTTTTTTTAATTGCTGCACTTTCTCCTTAGCGAATTTAAATATATTTATTTATTTGACGGATGTATGCAGTCCATTCTAACGATGGTAAATACAATTTCTTATAATAAATACAAGCACTAATAAAATATAAAACAACAAAATAAAATTAAAGCTAAAACAAAAAAAAAATACCTCAAAATAAGATCCGGTCCATCTTAGTGATTTTTCAAATCTATAAAGACTTACACCAAAAAATTCCAGATCTTGTCTTGAGTTTACAATACGACACGTTCGGGACATTGGTGCATGCAAGCCATAGTTTGTGCTGTGTTGATCGAGGAACAGCACATTATTATTTCGCAACCGGCGGATCGGAACATATAATGCCACTTGTTCCAGTAACGATGGTACATCAATTAAGCCATTCAGTAAATTAAACATAAATAAATTAAACATATTAAATAAATTGCATCCCAAAATAAATGGTATTGAAATAAACATAATAATTATAAAACTTTTTCTATCCTAATTTCTATGTCTTTGACGATTCGTGTAATCAAATAATATACCAGTTCATTTCAAATGTTATTAAAAGTATGAAAAATACCAAAAAATACTGTTTTAGATATTGTGGAACGAAATTCTCTTAACACGAACAATTTGTTATATTTGAGACGTAATAATGCTATTGATACTATCGCCATCATCACCTCCTTTTGGCGTCCAGTGGTTTATAGGGTACTTTATTATTTAATCAAATGCAGCGTATTTAATAATCTATTACATAAACGTTAGGCAATTAGTTTTACTTTTCTGGTGTTATTCTAGAAACAATAAAACATAACATGTTCAAAGTTCTTTGACATCAATATTCCACGTACAACTTAGGACCTCAAGAATGGTGAGCAAAAGAGTCAACCACTATTCAAGGAAGTAGACTTATCTACATGTATGTATTATAATGAGCAAATATTTTACTTACAAAATAATGAGCAAATTTATTTTGTTCACAAGGATAAAACATTTTTGTGATGGGAATATGGGAGTCTAGGCATTTACAAGGTTTATTATATGTCGTTGGCTGTTATAAGTGATATTGCAATATTTAAATTACGCACTGTGTACCTTTTAATATTTTTAATTAATTAAGATCTTAATAATTCCCTACGGAGTGCAATCCAGCTTGTCTACAAACATTTGGAAAATCTGAAAATATTGTTGATGAAACTTTTTTGGTTAAATTATATATATATATTGACGAGTTTATATTTATTGTTACTTTCCACCAGCGTTGCAAACTCTACCGATTTTGGGAGCAATCTGACGATCTATCGAATTTTATGGAAATTCTACTAATTTTTAATCATCTTTTTGGCAATTTTTATGACAAAACAGTCACTTGCTTCCTCCGCTGCCCCTGCGGTTTTTAAACTGTTTAATAAATTTGGTAATGTATCCAAAATAAAACAAGTTTATTGGATTATAATTCTACTTTATTTTTTATAAAATATACAAAGTGTATATTGTGACGCGTTTCGTCTTGTTAGGACATTTTCAAACAAACTAACTTAAATATTTACAAAGTTTCCTTATATACTAAAAATAATTGCTATTTTATGTTTGTGGATTTCTATTCAAGCCAAAATAAGTAGAGTAATTAAAATTCAATTAGGGTATACTGAGTATATTAGAGGAATATTTTAGTTATATTGGGGAAAAACCTTCGATTATTTAAAAACATTTGTAAGGGTATGACTTTAAAATTATGTAATAATTATAAAAATATTGATTTCATTTATACAGGTTTATTTTGAAAATTATTGTTGAAATTCTACATTGGTGTTTTACACAGGTTTCATTCATGTTTAATGTCAACTAAGGTAAAATACATTCAGATTTTATAATATTATTTCATTTTAATTTAATTGATTGGGAACATTACAAGTTTTTATATATTTAGTAGGTTTATAATAAAAATTAAAAAATAAATGAAACCCTTTGTATATTTTATAAAGAATAAAGTAGAATTACAATCCAATAAACTTGTTTTATTTTGGATACATTACCAAATTAAATATGGAATTCTACCAATTGTCTGCATACACAATAAATATGTGTATTAAATAACTGTTTTCGGCAGTGCGGTTCGTCACAAGTACTGGTTAAATTATTTTTTGTAAAACTTTTCTAGCTGGTGACCAATCTGCCAATCTACGCTGTTTTTTTAGGAACAAGCAAAAGAATGCTCCATTATTTACTCTTGCAGTGAAATATGTAACATAGGTTTATATTATTTCTCAGTATTACGCAACGAATGATTTTCCTCGGAATCGGGTGGTAGAAATAAAAGAACCTCGCAAAAATTGAACCGTCGTAAAGCTTATCCCAGTCATATAAAAGTTTAAACTAAAACAATCTAGAGCAGTATCCTTGGAAGGATATAAATTAATCTGACGCCAGTAAAAAAAGGCCATGAATAATGTATGGCTGAAATGCCTGGAACGTTTCTGGAATCTTATCGAAGCGAGTGAATAAAAGAAATTACGGCGTTTAGATTTTTATTCTATCCGTGTTTAAGTTGAATAATTTTTTAGTTTGAAATTTCAGTAAGTGAATGACTCATTTCAAATTAAACAATTTTACTTTGAATCCATAATACGGAATAAAATTTAAGAAATCAATTAAAAACCTGAATATATAAAGACATTAGTTAAAAGGACTTTTAGTAATATTTGGCTCATTCATACAGCACCATTTTCGTGAAAAATCACATGAAGTATGGCGCTTTGCAATTAATATTTTAATCTTTTTTGAAAATCATTTGAATTGTAAACGATTGTATATCAAAATGTTATTGCCTAGCTTGGAACGGAATGTGTATTTCTGTAAGCTAGGCAAAGTTTCTTATCAAAAAGTAGACATGGTTAAATGTATAAATAAATAAACGAAGCTAACATTACACGATAATTAACCATTTTTAAATTCAAACGCCATTGTAAACTCTTAAAGGACTATGGTAAATGATCCCTTTGCGCGCGGTGTTGTAACATCGTGTTACCACTAGTAAAAGATGGAATATTCTAAAATTTAAACATTTGAAAAAAAAACATAAAGACATACTTTTTAATAAATCTTCATTCATAATTTATGCAAAAAAACATATAATTTAGCCCTGTTATTGCAAAATAAATTAAAAACCACAAATACGCCGCTCATATTACGCGCGTGCGTCCCCCATAACTGTCATCAACCGGCTGAAGACTGAATCTGTTTTAAACAACACCCGCCACAAAATAGCGTCTCTGTCTTCCTTGTTATGGAGTTCTTTTATCGGATATTGTCATTCTTCCTAATGAACATGTTACTGACACGGATGGTTGCAAAAATTATATTTGTTTGATTACAATATTTGAGTTTGTCCAAATGTTCGTAGACAAAAGACTGGATTTAAACCCCTTGGGACTCATTAAGAGTAACAAATTACAACAGGGATGGAGAATACCTTAAATAAGGGAATATGGAACATTTAGACAAACGAAAACATTGTAATGAAACCAGCTGGTCCAAGAAGAAGTTTAAAAATTTAAAAATGGTTTTCAGGCGTTGCCTAGTATGTGAAATAATTCAGTCTGATGAATCTCTTCACAACAATAAAGGTTTCAGCTCTTTAAATTCATTTAAATCCACAAATGGAAGAACTGAAGAAATATGGATGTTCAAACATAGACAAAATGGTGAATTTTACACAGTGTGTAAAGTGGCCACCTAAACCAGCCAATGTCAGGTCATAAGCCCTGTAAATGCCTAGACTTCCATATTCTCTTATTTAAGGTATTCTCCGTCCCTGTTATAATTTGTTAATATATTTGTTTGTTTCGCAATAAACTTTGTCCACTATAAAATACCTAGATTATAAAAACAATACAACGCTTTGCACTTACAGCCAATCTACTGAACAAAATGGATTTTTTATCCTTGAAAATAGACGCACTATATCTGAATTATGCTATTGTTATTAACTACAAGCTGAAACTGGCAATACTTTGCTATTGCTAGATTTTAGAACGTACTCGTGTATAGATTAAATGAACACAATCGAAATTTCAATATTAATAATTATTTTATTTAGTCCAAATAAAATTTGTATGTATGCATTTTTTTTGCTGTGTTTCAGTTTATATAAATTATGAGCACAAAGAATTTTGATAAATAGGTATGCGAACATTTTTTCCTGTCACTGTCTTGCAAATGCCTCCTCGATACTGTGCAAAACTGACAATTTTTTGGAATAAACTAAATTAACATTTCGTTGTCCCATTTTCCGCACCTCAAAACTGAGCCGATTTTGTTTTCTTTTTAGACAGAGTATCATAATAAAATTTTCTGAGTCGGTACGTTTTGCGTTTTTCAAAAATAGTTATATTTGTATTCTGTGCGCTTAAAGATAGTTGATAAAACTGTGCCTTTTTATAGGTTTTTAGTTAAACAGTTTTCCAGAAAACAAAGCAATCGGGACACGCTTATAGTAAATATCTATGGTGTGCAAAAACACAGCTATAGTGCCATAAGGCAGAAAAAAAATATGGAAACACGTTTGCATCAAGAGAAGTCGTACCGCGTTTCCTCTTGAAATCAAATATTATAAAGTAAACTTACAAAACTTTACTTTATAATGCTTTTATGTAACTGTAAAAAAAGATTTGGTATTCTTAAATGAAACCATTGAACTATTAATACACATAGACGCACCCGAAAATCTATAAAACTATGACACTTATCTCATGCCGAAACGTTCAGTCCTACCCTACGCGTATTAAATCGTACTTTGACCGTCACCTGGGTTTTGACGCGAGTTTGACTTTTAATTCGAAACCAAAATGCTTGTTTGTGAAAAGCGTGTAAAAACCGTTTGGATAAACGTTAAAAATATGGTGTAACTTTTCATTGATAAATTATTACCTAGATACATGTTTTTGATTGAAATCCAGAACTCAAGATAATTAATTTATTATAGTGAACTTTAGATGGTATTTAGGTATTTGTAATGGTTAAATTCGAAAATATGAAATAATTAATTTTCAAAAATAGAATCCTAATTACAAATGTTCTTTTCACAAACAGGGGCGCATTTTATTTAGGAATGCTTTTTTATTGAATGTCAGTTAATATTATTTTGTATAAAGAAATGAATGGGTAGAAAAGAAATGCAGCATAATATTTCGCGTGCATGCCAGACATAATAGCTTTTCTTGAACGGTATAAATCGCATTTTTATTGAATTCACGAAACTAGTTTTCTATCTGCATTCCGTGATCTCAATGGCATTAAGAATATCAAATTTGAACAAAAATGTATTCAATTGAGAAATTCTTTTGAAGCGAAGTTTTGTCAGCCAAACTTAAAACTTGAGAAACTTTTCTCATTATTAATTAACTTGAAATATGATTTATTGTTAATAGTTTAACTGCCCTTGTGTGAAGATAAAGAAAATCACATACGTCGTTGTTCTACGATCATGCCGATTTATATTATAAGGAATTACTATTAGAAGTACGAGGGTTGCTAACTAAGTTTTGAGATATGGCAACACCAGTGTGAATACGTCAAATCTGACACTGTCATCGTAAATTTTATCATTTTTAATGGGAAACTTACTCGGAACGTTTTGACATACGAGTGATATTTGTGTTGTTTACAGATACAGAGAAAAAAATATTTTGTGAAAAGAATAGAACTAAATCGTGAACATTTTCGAGCGATGATTTTCGACGTGGATTAAGCCACCAACAGTGTGCCGATCAACTCGTTACAACTTTTGGTGATGAAGCACCGTGTGGTTCTGTGATTTTGTTGTTTTACACGAATCAACAAATCTTCTGGTTCTTCCCAAAATTGAATTTTTTATTCAATCTTTTTTGTTATCATATTAGTATTTTGAAAAAGT
The DNA here is from genome assembly GCF_059751315.1 of Micrasema longulum. NCBI lineage: Eukaryota > Metazoa > Arthropoda > Insecta > Trichoptera > Brachycentridae > Micrasema > Micrasema longulum. The sequence continues at coordinate 65,576 of NW_028278672.1, forward strand.
GTAAATCTAAAATGTGTATAGTTTATAATTATTAATGATTTGTACATAAGTGATTCAAAGTTAAAATTAAGTTTATATTAAAAATTTCATGGATTATGTTTGTAATATTTTTAGATCAAATAAATAAATATGGAAACTATCTTTAAAAAGATATAAGGTTTTTGTATTAAATTTTCATGGTGTTGATGGGTTAATTACAACATGTCTCCATGGACTTGTACCACTCCTTTCTCGAAACAGAATCCCCCAACCCTTCGCGGACCCCTTTTTCGATTTATTATTAATTTAACTTTCCCTTTCACGTGGGGGTTGTAAGGTGAGAAGCGGTCTATACCTGAAGCAAATGGTAATTTTATATGCAATGGGTTAAGGGATGGTCTAATTCATGTGAGATGTAAGCTTAATTACGGAGTATGGTTAATTTGTAAATATAGATCAGTCGGTTTTCTTGATCCAAAGGGGTTGAAATACACATATCACATCCTTATCATTATTAATGTTAATTCATTATGAAATTTTGACGAATTTACATTCGTTAATTTTCGTAAATCGGATTGTGGTCTTGTAGGTTTTCAATAGATTTCAATTTCAATTTCAATTTGTCTCACTTTCAACTTATTTAAATTTAAAGTCAAATATTTAATTTATTGTTTCAATAAATTGATGTATTTTACAGAACAGTTTACAGTACAGTATTTACAGTATCAAGGCACACAAAATATGAAATAATTAATAATTTTAACCTAATTCAAAATACAAATTTCAGATGCGTGCTGTTAACGTTTGTGTCAAATGTTTTGGAAGTTTTTACATTTATAAATAAGAGTAACAATGAATAAATTTCTTCTTTTTAGGGTGCCTTATCAGGTTCTTCTGACGTTGGCGATCACTGCAGCGAAAGTATCTCGGTCCTGCACTACTCCCAAGTCAGGACAACTGAGTGTTGGATGTACTTGCCATATTGATTCCTGGAAAAAAATGACCAGAGTGGTTTCCCGTTGTCTTCTCTGGTGGATTTTTCTATCAGGGTTACCTTCCCTTACCTGATTGGTTCTGGTTTAGAGGCGCCAGAAACTCGCCTTTTATCCTCGTTATTTGCTGTAAGCAGAACGTTATGAGTGATCCCATTACCCAGGGTTCGCGACGTGGGCGCTATTGAGTTAGACTAGTCAGTAGTTTTGCCGGTAAAAGGCAACTGGGCGTTTGCAGCATTTAAAAAAATCACTCCCTTCAGCAAAATGTGACTCACTGTGACCCTACTGACGGTTTAAACCATCAGTAGGGTCGCAGATAATGACTAAATTTACAAAAATAGAAATACGTACATATTTTGTTTAAAAACAAAGTAAATATTAACATTTTCTCATACCTATTTTTTTTTTTTTTAAGTATTCACAAATCACAATAAATAAAAAAAACCATGAACTAATTCAATACCATTTTAAAACCAATCTCAGTTTTGAATGTTTTGGTATTTTCACCGAATTTTTTATATGGTTCTTTTGTTTAGTTTGAAAAAACCCCTATCGCTTAACCGATGTTGTATTAAAGAATTAATTTAAATTGCATCATTCACATTAAGACGACAAACTGAAAATATTTTTGTTAAATTTTTTCTAGAAATAAATTTTCATACTTTCAAAATGTTATTATCTTCGTTTTCAAATTATCCTTGAAAAAAATATTGTATGATCTGTTTGGATTGGATTTCAATTATAAGTAAACAAATATACCGAATCATTCGCTTATATAATTTGACAGTCGCAGATAAAAAAAATCAACCCTCGTGTGCCCATCTGCAATTTACCCTCGGGAACAATGCGCACATCGGAAAGCATCCCTTCAGGCTATAAATAAATTCTTCGGCATGAAAAGGACGCCCCTATAGGTGTGTCGATGATTTACAGGACTTTAAAAGAGGGAGTTAAGGCTTTGAATGGAACTACCCGCTTTTACACCATTGCTGAAAATAGTACGAGAAATATTGATATATGGCTTAGAAATTCTCAAAACTGTTGCAACATTCAGGTGACAGTATGGTTTTGCAATCATCAATTATCAGTTGGATTAAGCTGTAGTTTTGCAAAAGTGGCATTGACTATGAATCAGCTGGCCGGGGTCGGAACACAGTTCTACCACAATTTATTTTCTAATTTCCTAGTATAGTTATTGAATAAAATAAATTAAAATGTTTTTAAATCTCATAAAATGATTTTTTTATTGAAAATGAACGTCAAGTGGCTCAAATGATTTTTTTTTTCATCCTTATACAAATAACAAAGCCTAAGTTTTGCCAAATGACCGTCAAATATTTTTCATTGAATGACTGTTCTTCTAAGCTAACAATTTGTACTGTCAGTTCCAAGATGCAGAACTAAGTTCGCACAGAGGCACTCCTTATATGTTGGTCCAAGATCCTTCAGTCTTCTTACTAAGGAATTACAGAACATTAAATCACTGGTACAGTTTAAAGTAGGTTTAAATTTGAAAATCAAAAATACCACGCATACTGCAAATAAATCATGTTTTCGTAAAATCAGAATATGGCGGCCTCCGTAGTGTAGTGGTCAAGACGCTTGACGCACGCACGGAAGGTTCCGGGTTCGATTCCCGGTGAGAACACAAAAATTTAAAAATGTGATTTTTCTCAAGCCTAGTTGTTCTGTAATGTAATTCACCACTGTAATTGGGCCTCCTGGCCTGTTGTGGTGCAAAAAAAAAAAAAAATGAAAATGTTTCTTTTGTTTTTCTTTTCTTTTCTTTTCTTTTCTTTTCATGGTCATGTCATACCATGTTTATATGCTATAAACTTATTAATAATTTAAAAAGGAATGGCCCACGCTCAGACGCTGAAGTCTTTGTGGGCATTTTTTCCAATTTGTGTTATAGCTTAATTTTAAGATGTATTTTTCTAAAGTGTATTTTTGTAATTATATTTCTATGTTAATACATATATGGAAAAACAAACAAAAAAATATAATTTAATTTTGTCCAAATGCTTGCAGACAGTTTGGATATCCTCCCTAGGGAGTAACTTAGATCAAAACTTGTTGCAACGAGGGAAAACATTTTTGAGAAGAGAATATGAAAGTCTAGGGTTTTACAGGGCTTATGATCTGTCATTGACTGGTTGAAGTGACGACTTTATTAAACAAACTGGCATAAGAAATATAAAAATAGAAACACTGTTTTCAGGCGTTGCCTAGTAGGTGAAATGGTGTAGCCGGATGAATCTAACCCACATGATAAAGGTTCAAGATATTTTACTTCACAAGAGCCAACAGATGGAAAAGTTGAGAAAAATTGGATGTTCAAACATAGGCAGAATGGTGAATGTTACATAGTGTGTAAAATGGTCACTTAAACCAGCAAGCGACTTGTCATGAGCCCTGTAAATGCCTAGACTTCCATATTATCCTCTTATAAATGTTTTCCCTTTCTATTGCAATAAGTAAAATGATTTTAATAAAGCGTGATTTTTTAAATCAACATTTCACTTCCACCCTCTCAGGAATCGAAATCAGGACCTCAAGAATGGTAGACGGACACACCAACCACTACAGAACGCGGCGGACTTATCTTTACTCGATTTTTTTTTTTTTTTCAAAATTTTTAACTGAAAGTAACTATCGAGTCAAAAACGCTCGTCCAGGATTCTTGATCTATTTTACACTCAGAACTTTTTTTTATATCCGCTCGGACACTTAAAATACTGGACTATAAAAACGCCTTTTTATTGTAAATATTAAATGCTAACTGCATCAATATTTAAAGCATGTCAAATGTTTTGTCTACAAAAGATAGAATAAGTTTACTCAAAATATTATTACAAGTGAATTTATCGGTTAAATTGAATTAAATATTAACTCCCTAAGTACGTGTTTCGTATTAAGGAAAGGTTTCAACATTTCACCCTTGTCTTCTGCCTACCGCATCCCACAGGACACTGCATGTACTTGGATCAGATAATTTAATTAGGACAACGAAAGATTTATTATGTCTTCAAGGGGTAGGCAGAGAACCCGATGCAAAATTGATTAAATGTTTGACTTGACAAGTTCATAATTACTAGTTACAAATAAGTTAGAATTATGTCTGACGGTTGATTAACGAAGAATTAACAAAAAAGATATACCGATACGAGCATTTTAAAATAAGGTATTATTTGTGAAATAAACCAAGAAGCCTTAAAAAAATATTTTCGACATGATGGATTTAGACGCTTCAAAGGAAAACGTAAACAAGTGACATATAGCAACCTTAACTGTATTCAATACTTGATATATCTGTTTTATTTACGTAAATGATGAAATTATAAATTTTTTGTAATCTTCAAATGGATATTTTCACAGCGGATTTTGAAAGTTAAATTTGTAAAAATATGCTGGATTTTAGTACAAATAGAATAATTATATTTTTTATAAAATTTGTTTTTCTGTATAAGGAAGAGCACGAGAATAGAACCCATAACAAGATAAACAAAGACGCTGACGACGTATTGAGACAAAAACAAAAGAAGAAATTCGTTCAATCAGTCGGTTATTGGCAGTTATCGGGTGTACACGCTAGTTATATACAACCGGCGTATTTATGATTTTTATATATTTCGCTTTAAAAGGTCTAAATGATATTATAATATTTAAAAATTAAGGCAAATTAATTAAAAGATAGTATGTATGCATAAAATTAAGAATAGTCCAGAAACCGCATACGCACATCAAACAAAAAGCGACTCAATTACTCATAAGTCAGTAGGTTTACGTTTTGACCCATTGATTTCTTTGTATACGTCGCTCAGTACGCAACTCCTGGTTTGAATTCAACTATGCCTTGTTGTGTCCTTTAAAGTGTAGAAATACTGTAAGGATCTTAAAATTACAGGATACAATCACATTTCATGTGTACTTAGCAAATGAATATGTATATAACAAATGCATTAATTAAAAATTGAATTATTTTTCCATCTGTCAGATTGTCGAAGAAACAAAATAAAAAATTTGTAAGTGTTGCCAGGGTAGTATTTTTTTTACCCTACTTTGGTCTTCTAATGAGAGAATTAATGAAAATTGGATCTCGGATTTAACAACTCTGTGGTGGACGTTTGACCGACATTTTCTTTAAAACATCAAATATTATTAAGCATGATATAAAAATATCCATTTTATGTAAAATAAAATTTGTTTTATATTTTGAGTTTAAAGTTCATTAATTAAATTACTTCAATTATGATATGACTTTTTACTTATCTACTCTGTTGTGTCAATCAATATTTCCGTTTGCACAGTAAAATTTTAGAGAAATTGACAGATTGCTTTTTTTTTACCTAACATTTGTGTTTTGTTTTTTTTTTTACCATCAAGCTACATGACGCTGCGACCTCACAAATGCGCGCGGCGAAAGTAGGGCATAGTCGAGGAATTATTGGACACAGCCCAATGTATTCAAATATGGTTATACGCTCCTTCTGGACTATTCTTAGTTCTATGTATGTATGTATGTTTTTTTTTCGAATATGTGAAATTCAAAATATTTTCTTTTCCTTAAGCTAACAAGCTAACATGACATCTCCACGTGTAAACAGCCTTTTAAGAGTCAAAGAAGAGCCGAAATAATGTTTTTTATTAAAAAGAATTATCTCATAAGTATTATTTTGGAATGAATTTAAGGATTCAATTATGTGACTTACCTGCGTATTTCTAGTGAGTATGATTTGAGTCTCTCAACCACGGTTTTCCGTCACTCCGAAGGCTTCACAGGTTTTTGATAGCTTCCGCCACAATCGATACAATATGTTTCTATATTACAGACCGTACAGCTTCCCTTGCGTGTTGGGGATAATTGAAATCGCTACAGCACGTTCTATCAAGCCTCTTGGAAGTATGGGCGAAAAGTTTTACATATAAAATGCGTGTTTTTCGTAGATAAAAACTCCGTTACGTATTTTATATTGAGTCCCGCCAAATTAACTTTGGAAATCTTCGCCAAGAGTGCTCATGCTGGTCTACTTTTAGCGGTTATTGAAAGAGTATAACGCACAGCTGAAAAAAGTTTTGATTGAATACAAATACACTTGCCTTGTTGAAGAAATAAAAAAAAAACGTTTTTTGTACCAAATATAAATAACATTCTTTATGTCAATTAAAGATTGAATGACAATATTTGAGTTTGTCTAAATGTTCATAGACAAAATACTAGATTTCACCACCTTGGGGGTCATTAAGATTAACAAATTACATTAGGGATGGAGAATACCTTAAATAAGAGAATATGGAAGTCAAGGCATTTACAGGGCTTATGACCTGTCATTGGCTGGTTTGAGTGGGCACTTTACACACTGTGTAACATTCACCATTTTGCCTATGTTTGAACATCCATATTTCTTCAATTATTCCATCTGTTGATTTTGGTGAAGTCAAAGAGCTGAAACCTTTATTGTAGAGAAGAGATTCATCTGAATGAATTATTTCACACACTAGGCAACGCCTGAAAACAATTTTTCAATTTTTAAACTTCTTCTTGGACTAGTTGGTTTCATTACCATATTTGAGTTTGTCCAAATGTTCATAGACAAAAGACTGGATTTCACCCCCTCGGGGGTCATTAAGATTAACAAATTACTGACTTCACTAAATCAACAGATGGAAGAATTGAAGAAATATGGGCCCCCATAATGATATAATATATAAAATAACCCCCCATAATGAGAGACTAAAGGGGGAGGCCTATGTTCAACATTGGACAAGAGACGGCTGATGATGATGATGATGAATACTTTCCAGATACCTTTTTCCGAACTTCGTTGAGCGAAACTTAGGTATATGAAGATTTACTATTCGACTTTTCGTGTTTTAATATTTATTTATAATTTTGAATGGTCAATACTTTCCAGATACCTTTTTCCGAACTTCGTTGAACGAAACTTAGGTACATGAAGATTCTCTGAGTTACGCGTTATTATTATTGTTTCGAAATATTATTTTACTATAAAATTATTTTAAAGAAATACACTATTCCTTTTTCAACAGTCCCCTTGGTAAAACCTGTGTGAAGGAAAATAGTAATAACAACGAAAAACATGAGAAAAAATATCTAATTAAAAAACATTTTTTTCCAAAGAGAAATGACCAAAAAATAGTTTTCACAATAATAATAGTATTACGAGTACAATACATAAGTTTTTAGGTATTTTTTTAGTTAGTGTATACAGTAATGCATTATAAGAATTGGCATATTTATATTATATATTTTTAATTAATATATTATATAATATGTTTTATTTCATTCTTCATACTTCATTTAAGTATTTTGAAAAAACAACGCATTATCCATAAATAAAAAGTCGATTACGGGAATAATCTAATTCGGTTATTCGAACTATTTATATTGATAATAATCGTTTGCGATTAAGCACACCCCAACAGATTTTGACAGATTTTTGTCTGGCAGACCGGGTCGTCTTCATTTTACAACACGCGTGAAAAGGAAACAGATTTTGTATGCGTTTGCAGGATAAGCGCGGTAAAGTTATCGGGTCGTATGGATTTGCGTGGCATGTGTGAAAACGGCCCATGGATGAGTTACTACCGTGGCCGTCAGATGGCGCCAAATCAGGCAACTTATAATCCAGTACTAAAATGCTTTCAAAACGGGGTACGTTGGACTAGTTTTTTACAACGTTACACCATGTAGCTTAGTTTGCTTTAAACATAAGCTTTTTTCATCATTTTTCTTTAGTGGTGTGTGGTTTAAAAGATTAGAAAACTGGAATGACAATAAATATTTGATAAAATATTTTGAAATGACAGAGGTAATGAACCATACTGTTTTTTTTTTTAAGTAATGCCAAATGCAGTTAAGCACATTATTTAACATTATAATTTGGAAAAGAACGTGGTACTTAAATATTATAGATTTAAATTTGAAAACGGACAAATTAAACTAATTCGCATTTGAATGTTTGTTTTCTAACATGCGAACAATATTGCTTATTTATTTGTTTTACTTTTCTAACCTTTAGTTTTTGTACTAAAAATAGTAAAATATTTATTTTCTTTGGATTCGTTCCAATTTCCAATGTTACATACACATGACCTCTTGTTACTTCCAAGAAATATTCAACTAACTGGCTCAGAACTGAAAGAATTGGAAAAGTTTGCCCTGAAGTACACGTACCCAAGTAGGCACTACTCTCTACTTACTTTTTCTCTAACTCCATGTAAGGAAACTCACAAAGTCCGGTTGTTAGAAATATCTCCATAGCCTTATGATAATATTGGCTATTTTTGTTTTAACAAAAGGCCTTTTTCCAATCTTAATTCATAAATAAATGTTTCATAAAAATACATATTCCCAAACCAACATAATATTTTATTTATTATTTACTTATTTGAATAGGTAAAAAAAATACAATTTATCAAGTCTTACTGAACTTCATGACTGCAATTTGTTAGTAGGTGCTTTTTATTGAGATCTTATATTTTAATTTATTATTTTCCCTTTTTTTTATTTATTTATTTTTGAAACCAACACAGTCGTTGTAATAAACAAAAGATCAAGAATAACAACAAATAACAAGACCAATTATGGGTTTCATATAGGAACAAAAATATTTAAAAAAACAAAATTTACAGTTCGCTAGGGGTGAAATGAAGTGGGATGGGAAAACAGGGAAGGAAGAGAAGAAGTAGAAATAGTAAATATAAAACAATGAAAAATAAATAAAAATGGATTTACATATACATACAACATACGTACATATACATACACACACTTCTTCTTCTTGAGGTGCCTTGTCAGATCCCCGACGTTGGCGATCACCACAGCGAAAGCATCTCGGTCCTGCGCTACTCCGCAGCCATGACAACAGCTTATTGTATGTATTCGCCATAGTGATTCCTGGAAAAAGATGACCAGAGTGGTTTCCCGTTGCCTTCTCTGGTGGATTTTTCTGTCGGGGTTACCTTCCCTTAGCTGGTTGTTTCTGGTTTGCAGGCGCCAGAAACTCGCCTTTCATCCTCACATACACACACACAACCATATATATATATATATATATATATATTATTTAAACGTATTTACACGGGGTGTTCAATGAAACCCTGTCTCATTCAAAACCACAATGATCAGTATGAGCAAGAATACGTATTGGCACATTAAAATATTTTTTTAGAACTTTTTTTTTATTTTTTATATAAACCTTATTTTACCTAATTCTTTCTATTTGTATAAATTAAGATATTCCTTTTAATAATGTGCAGATATATGAATAAATAAATTGAATTGAAAAAAGAGAGTTTCTAAAAATCACCTTAAATTCGCGGCCTGCTGAGATTTTTCGTAGGTTTACATCAAAGTTGTATTTTTTTCCGTTTTAACATACTTAAATCTACAAAATTAATTTTGTTAATCGTCACGTTTCCTTTCACCATGTTTTAATCTGATTTCTAAATGGTCAATCAGAAAACGAATTAACCTTTCCAGTTGTTAAAAACAGGTGTGTTAAGAAGTTCTAAAATGTTCGCTTTAATCGATACCCCGTATCCCTTTCTTGATATGGCGTGATGTCAAACAGCACATTTTATGACGTCACGCAATCGGATTGTTCCCGGTCATAAAAACCCTGTTAGCTACCTTTTAGGTGAGCCGTAATCGTGATCAATCCTTCTGCAGTATGATGGCGTAAAACCTAATCAAATGTTTATTCGTTAAGTCATTTAATCAAAGGCGCTTTAGTCTGGCCACGAAATGTCAAATAAATCACATGACAAATTTTAAAGCCTTAACAAAACTAGCGATGTATGAAGAAATGTAAAAATATTTTCTTGTCGAGGATTCTGTGCCCCGGGTCTAAAAGCGCTATTTCCTGATTTAATTATTTTCTTACTAACATTTTGTAACGGATTGATGTAAATTTTTTGAAAAATAATAAAAATTTTACAAATTTCGGCAAAACCCAAAACATATTATGGGGTAGTAGTGCTTTTTATTTAAATTTGTTGCAACAGAGAGGGAAAACATTTTTAAGAAGGGATATGGTAGTCTTGGCATTTACAGGGCTTATGACCTGTCATTGTCTGGTTTAATAACCACTTTACACACTGTGTAAAATTCATCATTCTGCCCATATTTTAACATCTGTATTCATTGGATTCTTTCATCTGTAGATGTTTGTGAAGTTAAAGAGCTAAAACCTTTATTTATGCGGGTGAGATTCATCTAACAATTTTAACCAACAATATTTAGAGTTTTTCCAAATTTGAGTAGACATGGACTGCATTTAACTCCTTGGGGAGTGGTTAACATTAACATATAACAACAGATTTTTCAAAATTGATGATAAATCCACTTGGTCCATGAAGAAGTATTGAAATAAAAAAATAACCTTTTTTGGGCGTTGCCTAGTATGTAGGTGAAGTAGTTCAATTATATGAATCTCACCCGCATAAATGAATGTTTCAGCTCTTTTACTTCACAAACATCAATACGTGAAAGAATTGAAGGGATATAGATGTTCAAATGCGAAGGTTAAAGATCTAGGCATCACTTTTGTGAGTTCCCTGACATTTCATGATCAGATCGAAACAGTTTGTATTAGGTCATTGAAGATGTAAGGATTCGTCTTGCGTACTGCTAGGGTTTTTGGTAGTACACGAGTACTGAGAATTCTTTATAACTCGTTGGTGCAAAGTAGACTCGAGAGTGGCTCGATGATTTGGGGACCGTGTGAGTTGAAGTACTCTCTTATGGTGGAGAGAGTTCAGAAGAAATTTCTTCGGTTTCTCTACATGAGGGAGTGCGGATATTATCCATGGCTTTATCCCACTGAGTTCCTCCAGGGTATGTTTGGTTACAACAGTTTGAAGATTAGAAGGAATGTGTATTTAACAACGCACTTCTTTCGATTGTTACGCGGTATTATTGACAACCCTGAAATTATGCGGAGCATTAGCTTTTATGTTCCTGATAATTACCTTAGACAGCGTCAACATAGACTATTTCACATTCTAATGTACAGGACCAACCTGCCAATGGTTATGCCCGTTGGAAGGACTATCTCTTTTTTAACATATTATTCTTTGGATATTATGTATACTAATGTGTTTTTTTTTATATATACCTAATTATTTCTATATGAATGAATTAAGATATTTTATTTTGTAATGTACATATATATGAATAAATAAATGATAAATGATAAATGAAATATGGGTAGAATGAAGAATAATACACCGTGTGTAAAGTGGCCATTTAAACCAGCCGATGACAGGTCATAAGCCCTGTAGATGTCTAGACTTCTATTTTACCTTCTTTTAAATGTTCTTCATCTCTGCTGTAATATGTTAATAAGTATTATGTTATTCACACTAACAAGCAAATTAGTTTTCTCATGTTCTGTCTAAATCCTGCATGGAAGGATGGATTGTTCTGTTTAGTTACTATTCCTGTATTTGCATATCGGTCCAGTATGCAATATAATTAGAGCGACACTATATGATACACGTACATACCTTCTTAATTATGGACATGCCAATCACTAAATTGCAATATGCTGTATAATTAATTTCCGATTATTAATTACCTTGCTCCATTATTTAAAGGAAACGTTCCTACGCTGTTTGAGATGAGGGTCGGATACATAATTGAAATGTATAAAATATTTTGTAAAACTGGATTATAATTGATCGAAAAAATTAAAAAATTAGTTCTACCTTGGATTAGGGAAAGATCACATAATACGAATACCCATAAAAATGTATTTAAAAAAAATGATTGTAAATATATGTAAATAATGATTTAAGATATTGAGAGGGTGAGTGCTGGAAACAGAGTGAACGGAGCACTTAAATCAACCTTGGCAAATAAATGTTTGTCGCAAGAGGCAAAATTAGCAGTTCACAACGGAATCCTGGTCCCGACCCTGATGTATGGGAGCAAAGTATGGACTTGGAAAATCAGGGATGAAAGTAGGCTGAATGGTGTCGAAATGCGATCTCTCAGGCGAATGTGTGGTAAAACTATGTACGATAAATGCACAAATGTTGAGATCCGTACCTTGTGTGAGGCTGAGACAAGCATTATCGACAAATCAAGAAAGGAGCTCTGCGCTGGTTTGGACATGTAGAATAAATGGACAGCGAAAAAACGGCTAAGAATATTTACAATGCAAATGTTGATGGATGCAGAAATAGAGGTAGACCGAGAAAGACATGGCATGACCAAATTCAACAAATACTTAAAGATGGACATGTCAAAAGTCGGAATAATCGGCGCGCGTGCATGATAAGATGTATGAATGTAGAAGAAGCGAGATCTGTATGCAAAGATAGAGTGATGTGGCGTTCTTTCTTCTCTGCCTACCCTTACGGGGAAACGGCGTGATGGTTTGTTGTTGTTGTTGTCATATTCTAAAATCTGTGTAGATAATTTTTTTTGTACAAAACATTCAAAATAAAATCGTTTTCTTAACAATTTTAAAATTTGAACGAAAAACTAAAACAATATTTAAGTTTGTCCAAATGTTGTAGACAAAAGATTGTTTTTTTTTTTTTTAGATTTAGATTGACAAATTACAACAGGGTTCGATAATACCTTAAAGAAGGGAAATTGGAAGTCAAGGCATCTACAGGGCTAATGACCTGTCATTGGCTGGTTTAGGTGGCAACTTTACACAGTGAGTAACATTCACCATTCTGCCCATATTTCTTCAATTCTTTGATCTGTTGGTGTTTTTTGAAGCTTAAGAGCTGAAACCTTTATTGAAGGAATGTGGATGTTTAAAAATAGGCAGAATGGTGAATGATACACAGTGTGTAAAGTGGCTTCTTAAACTTGCCATAAATATATAATAAGCTAAGACTTCCATATTTTCTTCTCAAAAATATTTTCTCTCTCCGTTCTATTTAATTTAGATTATACTTAGTTATTACTTTGGAATTTCTTCTCATAATAAATAACTTGCATATCATACTCTGTCATTACTGTTAATAAAATAAATAAAACACGAACATGTAAAAAAAAAAAAGTAGCCTCTTAAACCAGCCAATGCGAGGTCATAATGGATGGCTGGTGGATGCCTAGATTTCTATATGACTTTTTTGTAAAATATTCTTCATGTCTGGTGTAATGTGCTAATATTAACAGCTCCCCAGGGGATGTAATCCAGTCCTTGTCTACAAAAAAATGTACAAACTTAGAACTGTCAAATTATGCTTTTATGGGTTAAATATTTTAAATATTTTGTTTTGATATTTGTAGTCAAAGTGGCTTGCGGATGCATATTATTGAAACTTTTTGGTTATTACCGTAGGTTAATATTTTCCCATTTAAAACCTCTTGTAAATAACGAGCATAATAAATATATTTATTTTTTTAGTAATAAAAATTTACAAAACTATATCAATTTAAGGGCTATTTTTAACGAGTTGTAAATGACTCACCATTAGAAAATTAAAATCGAGTTGTGGTAGAGCGAGTTGTGAACCTCGGACCTCTGATCCGTGAGTCCGCGACACTAGCCACAGTACCACAACCCGTCCGTTATTTTAGTTTTATTTGAGACTCAGAGGTGAGTAAAACATTTTCTTTAAATGATGTATGAATTATTGTATTGTTTTAAAATGAAAAAAGAAGAAGCAGTAGTTGTTTTTATAAATTATTTTTATCGAATGAAAATGCGATCACAAAATGGCGTAGAATACACAGTAATATTGTTTGCTTTTGTATATTAATGGCGTTAATAAAAGTTTATATTGTATAACCGTTATTTTTGTCGTTATATTTTACCTTCTTGACAAAATAAAAGTATTGTTATGGCCTGTTTTTGAATAATTTTTCAAGAAAACTGTCATTTCATACCGGAAACAAATAATTCCTGTAAGTTACCACGGACTCGTTTACCGGAAGTGTCAATCAGGGGTCACGGAACAGGAAACTAATCCTTTGCAATCACCTCATATCACGCGGCTACAAAGAATATCCTTTGTTTACAATTTCCTCTTTTCTTTTTCTTTTATTTTTTTGAATTGGACCGGTAAGCAACTCAATTACATGTTTTTTATTTATTTATTTATTATGAAACATATGAATCAAAGTAACATTAGTAAAATTATTATTATTTAACAACCCAACCACGGTTTGTGGCTTTATGGTGTAGATTTGTATTTAGAAATAAAAATAAATTTACCAATTCAGAAAAACGATAAATTTACAAATAATGTAACTTTATAATATTTTAGTTTGAATTTTACATTATTTTGTACACTTGCCAAATACAAGAGCCTGACTTTTTTTTGTTTTTTGTTTTTTCTTAAATTTCTTTGTGTGTTTTAATGTCAAATAAAGGTTTATTGATAAAGACAATAGAAAAATAACTTACAGCCAGAAAGATGCGTAACAACCATAAAAACATTTCTATATAAAATACATTAAAATGTTTTACAGTCCACATTAATGAGCCAATATTGGATCAAATGTTGGTTAATTTTGTATAAATGAATGCAGCGGCCTGATTTAAAGTTCGCGATAATTTAACACTATCTCGTGTAAACAAAGGTGCTATTCTAAACCACTCTCGTGGTACGAGAAAAACGGTTTTTCTCGTGTATTTTGTATGTAAATACATGAGATAATACGGCCGTGAGAGCGGACCAGCATGCCGATGGTTACGACTGTTGGAAGGGCTACCGCTATGCTGAACAACATCGCTCTGGATGTTGATATGTTCCAGGTATCCAAAGAGGTTTTCCAGTTAAGTCTTGTCAAAGAAATTAAAAGAGAAAAAATGTACCATTTTTTCAAAAAATATTTTTCTTAGTATTTGCATAAAAAAATACACAAAAAATATTTTTAGTTAGATTTAGAAAAATTGTTGAAGGGAAAGGTTAACCCCCTTTGTGGATGTAGTCATTATAAAAATATATTTATTTTCTCGAAGACGTCCTCCATCTTTGTTGTTGTATTAAAAATTGTAAATGCGAGTATTTTTGTGCATTTATGGTAGTTCAATTGAATTATTCAAAGAGCTTCAGAACTGAGTACCTACCGGCTTTAGCGGTGAGAACTCTCAAATAAATACATTTTCGTACGTGTCGCTTTAACAACGGCGGTATATGGGCATAATAATAGTGTTGAGTTTTCGAAAGTAATGAATAATGTCAAGCAAAACGGAACTGGCATCACTCTGATCCAAGTGGGAAATTAGCATCTGCCGAGCGCAAAGTTATCCCAGTTACCAAGTTTATCCCCGGGGACGATTCAAAGTAAAACACGACGTTCATATGCGCAAGTTGCATCACTTTACGGCGAAAATCGAAGCCACTAAAATGCAAATCGGCGGAGACGTGCAGTAACAACATGCATGCATGAGTCGCAGGTACTTTTTTTAAGGATTCATCATCATCATCATCATCGTTTCGAGGGTTAGGAGTGAATATAATGGAAATATTTATAAAAGGTTATGAATTGTATGTTTTTTTACATACAATTCGATCATGACATAATTATTAATTTTAATATCTTGACTTTCTGGAAGATTCCGTGTTTATTTTTTTATTTTAATATGGTTATAGAAATAAAAAATACAAATCTTATGGCATACATAACGCCAGAAAACATGACGGTAAAATTTCCTTGACACTTGATTATTTAGGTTTAAGAAGTATCTACAAGATGCGTTTTCATATTAATATATATATTTTTTTTTTATAATTTAATAAAAAAACTCACATTGCTAGTTTTATTTCAATGCTCATTTGACTAGTATTTGATTTGAACGTTTCTGTATATTATGGATTCTTTTTCATTGTTTGTAAACCAAATACACAAATAAATAAGAGTTCAAAACAATTTTAAATTTATTTGAATTTATAGAAAACGATGATCGTTTCCATTCTTTGGAATTCTCGTTGCAAAATTTCCCGTGAGAATTACAGAATCGACAAGTGAAGAGAAATTGTGGAAGTCAAGAAAAGGAATAGATATCTTTTGACAAACGATAGAGGTTCGGTATGATTTATGCGCTTAATTTATAGATGCTCACAATTTATAACGTCCTTATTTACCTATATTAATTTTATGTATTGAGTTTCGATTTATTATATTTATCGACAGTAAGGAAATATATCACACTCTACGAATACCGATAAAAAAATGTAAAATAAATTTTTAAAAAAAAAGTATTTTCAAAATAAAAATGAATATTGTGGAGAAAACTTTTACATAACTTTCAAAAAAAAATTGTTAAAAAATACGTCTTCTCAAAAACTTCACATTTTTTACTTTGCCAATTGTTACGTCAAGATTTGTGACGATGTTCTATTTAAGTTTAAACGTTAACAAACAAAGTTAAACATTTAACGGAATCACGATGTATCAAGGGCGTGGCCAATGCAATTAATTGTCTGAACTTGAGAATATTCTGTCTTTTGCTTGAGGTAACACAATGCTACATAACCGAGTGTAAAGAAATCCCGTAGCCGTTTAAGAGTTAACAAAAACTATTCGACATGTAACGTTTAAAACACTGTCGTCCTGAAATTTATTGTAAGCGAGAGAGATAAATGTTTTAGAGAAGGGAACACGAAAATCAAGGCATTAATTAACATGGCTTATGATCTGCCATTGGCTAGTTTACGTGGCCGCATTACACACTGTCAACATTCACCATTTTACCTATTTTTAACATCAACATTTCTTCAATTCTTTCATCTGTTGCCCAATTGCCGTTGCTTGTATTTGAAATAATTTTATCAGATGAATCTTTTCACAACAATAAATGTTTCAGCTCCTTAACTTCAATAAAAGCAACAGATAGAAAGAACCAAAGAAATGCGATATTTTTACATGTTCTATTTTCCGTTTTCTAAAGACGTTTGTAAAGTAAAAGAACTGAATACTTTATTGTTGCAGGGGAGATTTACCTGACTGACAGGTCAGTTAACTAAAGGTGTGCATATAACAATTATTTATTAATGAAGGAAATCATACAGTCTTTATATAAATACAAGGTACAAAAGAACAATAAAAAAAAAGTAAGACCAATTACAGATTTCACATTAATTTATTGTGAATGCAGGAGAAGAGGGAAAAAAATAATTTGGTTCTAAAAAATATTTAACTGTAAAAATGTAAATATTAAATAAAAAGTACATAAAAGGGAGAAGACATTGTATAGCTCAAACTATACTTTCCTCCCCTCTCTCTCTGCTTCAATGAACATTTATATTTATTAGTAAACACAACCAACAATAATATATTAGATAAATAAATTGAAATTATTATTTGGAAATAGGTTTTTTGAGTTGTGACACTGTTGCCCAGGGAGCGACGTAATGGCAACCAAACGCTCTAACCACAACAAGAGAAAAACAAACACAAAACACATACACATTAACCTTTATACACCAAAATTGCAATTAGTCACAGAACAAATTCATTACATATTTAACAACCCAATAAGTTTTAAATTATCTGCTATCGTTTTAAACTGCCTGAACATATGCGCTGTAAATATTTCACAAAGTTCATTACTTCATTTAGTTTAAAAAGCAACATGTTAAATAATACACTTTTCAGGCAAACAAGCTTGGTCATGCGTTGGTGGATGCATTTTCCATAGCCAAAAAGTCTTGTAAATTATACCCGGCTTATTCTGATCATTAGCGGTGATGTTATTTTCATCCCGTTTGCAGCCATTAAATAATAATTCCATGTTGTGTTTCTTCGGCCCGGAAAGCAACACAATCAATATATTTTTATTTTGATCTCGTTTTGCACCGATAGACTCCTGCATGTTTTATTTATAATAATCGAGCTGAAACCGGCAATGTTTTGATATTGCTAGATTTGAGTAATATCGCAAGAGGCTAAATTAGCAGTTCATAATGGAGTTCTGGTACCAACCCTAATGTATGGAAGCGAAGCATGGAGTTGGAAAAAAAGGGACGAAAGTAGACTGAATGCTGTTGAAATGCGATCCCTCAGGCGAATGTGCGGAAAAACAATGTATGATAGGTGCCCTAATGTCGAAATTAGAGCAGAATGCAAGGCTGAGTTAAGCATTATCGACAAAATTAAGAAAGGTCTTTTGCGATGGTTCGGTCATGTGGAGCGAATGAATGATGAAAGAACGGCTAAAAAGATTTATGATGCGAATGTGTCTGGTTGTAGAAGTCGAGGAAGGCCGAGAAAGACATGGCATGATCAAGTACAATAAATTCTTGAAAGTGGTCATGTGAAAAGTCGGAATAATCGACGTGCGTGCATGAGAAGATGTATGAATGTGAAGAAAGCAAAGGAAGTGTGCCAGGACAGAGTGGTGTGGCGTTCTATCATCTCTGCCTACCCCTCCGGGGAAATGGCGTGATGGTTAGTTAGTTAGTTAGTTAACACAATCGAAAGTTTTTAGACATCAGAATAAAATTGTATCAGTACGTTTCGCGTTTTTCAAAATATTTTGTATACTGTGCGCTCGAAGAGAACAGATAAAACTGTGTCTAGTTCCCATGATTTTTTTTTTGTAAAAATGAAACAATACGGACACGCCAATAGTAAATATCTGTCGTGTGTAAAAAAAACCACTGCTTTACTGTCATACTCTCGAGAGAAAATACGGGAATACATTTGTATGAAAAAAAATCGGACCGCGTTTCCTCTTAAAATGAAACATTATTAAGTATACTTACAAAATTATGGTTACATAATGCTTTTATGTAACCATAGAAACAGGTTTTGTGATCTTAATTAAAGCCATTATCCTATTAATACTCAAAGACGCTCCTGGAACCCTCTAAAATTATGACACTTAACTCATGCCCAAGCGCTCAGTCCTGCCTTACGTGTATTTAATCGTTCTTTAACCACCAACCGGGCTTTGACGTGAGCTTGACATTTAATTCGAGACCGAAATGCTTGGTTGTATCGTTAAGACGTATAAAGACAGTTCGTATAAACGTAAAAAAGATGGTGTAACTTTTCATTGGTAAGTAGGTACCTAGAAACTGTTCATGCTTGAATTACAAAAGTTAAAATAATTTATTTTCCAATATTGAATTTAATTAGGTACCTAGGTACTTGTTTATGGTTGAATTTCAAAACTGTATGTAATTAATTTTCAAAAAATTTTTTTTTTTTCAAATGTCATTTTTCGGCTTTTCTTACCAACAGTGGTGAATATTGTGTTAGATTCCGTTTTTTAAAAATGTATCAATTGTAGCACGTAAACCTGTCAAGCCATTTTAGAGTTTTTGTGAGACTAATTACGGTGATTAATTTTTATTCAAAGAGGTAATAAATCCAATCAATCAAAATATTTATTTTGTTTTTAATAAATGAATATTATTAATTTAGTATGCTGACAAATTTTGGAAATCAACTGTTTTTTTGTCGAGTCACAAAATATATTAAATCTTACCAAAAAACATGTAGAAACCTAAAATACATCGGCTAATATGTGTTTATTGTTTAACGTCAAGGCTACAGATTTTTAGAAAAGGAATAAGGTTGGTCGGTGGTTATAATTGAGGAAGTAAGAAAAGTTACAGAAGATGGAATATACAAAGTGGCTTTATGAATGCAAGAAGATGCATGGATCAAATATTTGCTTCAAAAAATTATGACAGATTTTATTTTGATAAACACCAAAAGCTTTTCTGTGCATTTGTCGATCTGCAATAAACATTTGATAGATTTGACAGAGAAAAACAGTATTTCTTGTCATCTCTATCTGTGAAAGGTTTTATCGGAGTATGTAGTGGATGGAAACCTTATAGGGCTATTGCGTCAGTGTGTACGGACAACACAGCAAGGGTGATGGTAAATGGGTCATTCATATCGTGGTTTGAGATTCGAAGTTAAACAGCGATGTGCAATGTCACCATGGTTAATCTACATTTGAATGGATAACTTTATGAAAGAACTGAAAGAAGAAAAAAAAAAAAAGAAAAAAAAAAAAATCGTGTTCTTTTTTAAAAGAAAATTCTAGCATTCTTATAATTTACCCGAATATTTCTACTTTAGTGCCATTTTCAACGAGTTGTAAATAACTCACTATTAGAAAATGGAAATCTAATTAGAGTGTAGAGTGGGGTTCGAACCTCGGACCTCTGATCCGAAAGTCTGCAAGACTAGACACGGAACCACAACCCAATTCAATGAATGTAACTGTCAATTGTCAATTGAATGCTGATGATACCATGAAAGACAAAAAAAACCTGCAATTCTTGGTAAAAAAAAAACCATGTATGTATGCAAGAAACGCGATTTGCTAATGAGTGTAATACATCAAAAGTGATGGTTTTTGAAAGGGATGAAAATATAACTAAATGTGAGATCAGCATGAACGGAGATATTCTGAATCGGGTAGAAGAATTTTTGTATATGTGAAATATGTAAGGGTATATGACTGGGAATAGAAAGATTGAGGAAACTGTTGAAAGGACTGTAAGTGCAGGGAACAGGGTGAACGGTGCAAAATTAGTAGTTTGTAATGGAGTTCTGGTGCCAACCCTGATGAATGGCAGTTTATTTCATTTTCATTTCAATTCATTTCATTTTTCCGGAACCTTCCGTGCGTGAGTCAAGCGTCTTGACCACTACACCACGAAGGCCGCCGTTAATACATAAATGAAAAAACAATGACAGAAGTAGGCAGAAAACTGTCGAAATGTGATCTCTTAGCAAATGTGTGTTAAAATGATGCGTGATAGGTGCGCAAATTTCGAGATACGTGCATTATGCAAGGCTGAGACTAACAATATTGACAAAATCACGTAAGGGGTGCGGCGTTGGTTTGGACATGTAGAGCGAATGAACAACAAAAGAACGACTAAAAGGATCTACGATGCGAACGTTGATGGATGCAAAAAACGGAAAAGATCGAGGAAGACATGGCGCTACTAAATCCAACAAATATTTGAAGATGGACATGTCAAGAGTTGAAATAATCGGCGTGCGTGCATAAGAAGATGTATGAATGCAGATGAAGCGAGGTCTGTACGCAAAACAGAGAAAAGTGGTGTTTTATCCTCTCTGTCTACTCTTTCGGGAAAATGGCGTTATTGTTGTTTGTTGGTTTGTTGTTTGCTTTAGTGAAGAACTGATCTTTAAATCTTTAATTAGGTTATTATTTAAAGGAAGATTATAAGGCGCTTTTTGAAATCCTAATTATTCATAACTATATAATTTCAGGTCTTTATTACAAATATCTAGGACATATTTTTAAGCCAAACATTTTGTTTTCATAAAACTTTTATAATAAGGCAAATAAAATTTATTTGTGATTTGACACAAAAGCAATGTGTACTTTTTCATTATTTTATTTGGAGAATCGCTGTTAGTTCTCAAAATATTTATTTAACAATAGTCTTTTTTTAAGAGACAGGCTAGATTTCCTATTAGAGAAGGGAATAAGGAAGTCTAGACATTTACAGGGCATATGACCTGTCGTTGGCTGATTTAAGTGACGGCTTTACAGACTGTGTAACATTCACCATTTTTCCGATGCATAAACATCCACATTTCCCAAACTCTTCCATATGTTGACTTTTGTGAAATCAACATATTACAACAGAGATGAAGAACATTTAAGAGAAGGTAATATAGAAGTCTAGGCATCTACAGGACTTATGACCTGTCAATGGCTGGTTTAAGTGGCCACTTTACACACTGTGTAACATCCACCATTCTGCCTATATTCGAACATCTATATTCCTTCAATTCTTTTATCTGTTGATGTTTGTGAAGTTAAAGAGCTGAAACCTTTATTTATGTGTATTATTTTGTGAAATTGTTTAAGGTTTTACACATACAGGTCAAAGTGGTAGATCAATAAAAACAAGACTTAAAATCATATTGCTTCCTATAGATTATAAAATGATAAATCTAATTTTGCAACCCACTTCAACTCTCTTAACCATGCTTTTGACAGCGAAAATAATATTAAATTACTGTATTTTGAAAGCAAATGGAAATAATTAGATTGATAAGAATCATTAGAAATAAATGGAATTTAACTTAATGCAGTAATAATTAACCAGCAATTAGGATTATCGAACTCTCGTTTACGTAAACCATTAATTTGATGTATGACTACGTTCTGTTTTATTTATTTATTTACTACTGAAATATTTACGTTATCATCTAAACAAATTACTTAATTTCATAAACAAATGCATTATTTAGGTGTGCATCTTACAAAATTTCGTCATTTATTAATAGGTTTTTAAATTTCCTTGTCATAATCAAAGTATTGCGCTTTCTTAACCTGTTAAAATGTGTATTTCCCGCTATGTTTTATTTCGCCATTGTGTTATTTTCCCACCTTTTACATAATAAATGCTATGTTCCAATTTCGGTCCAATAACTCCCAAAAATGAACTGTTTAGCAAATTAGTTGCAAATATTTATGTTTTTTGTCCCTTGTTAAAATACTTATTTGAGCTCCTTTACTCCAAAATATGTTAGAAATAGTATAAAAGCTGTAAACGTTGTGAACAATTAGCCTATCTTGAAAATGCTTACTTTGGCGAATGCGCTCGTTGGTCAAAATAATAAAAAAGTAAAACTAAACAATGAAGTTTTATTTAAATTTATTTCAACAGAGAGGGAAAATATTGTTGAGAAGGGAATATAGAAGTCTAGGCATTTACAGGGTTTATGACCTGTCATTGGCTGGTTTAAGTGGGCACTTTACACACTGTGTAACATCCACCATCCTGCCCATGTTTAAACATCCACATTTCCTCAACTCTTCCATCCAGGCATTGCCTAGTAGGTAATTTGGTTCAGCCGGATGATGAAATCCCTTTATGAAATGGCTTCAAAATACCTATCGGACCTTCCACAGAGTTAATTTTCTAAACATGAATAAAATATAATATCAAATTTACTGGAAATCAAACTTTAGTATCAAAACAATGCGCTACCCAAAAACCTTTTTTTTCTGTTAAAATTAGAGAGGATGTTAAAGTGATAAAATTTTAAAAATTGAGAGAAACATAATAAGCGGTACGTAACCAAAGAACAACTGGATATGATTAACAATTATTTGAATTCCAAGACAGTAAATCGAGTTGAGAGTATCAACAAAGATCGTTAAATATTTTACCGTCTATTTGTAATCGTGTGCCAGAGATCTCAAGAATGGTAATCGAACAATTATTCTACTCTACTACGAAGTCGATAAAACTTTTATACATGTTCTATATGAATCTTGTTTTGGAATTCAACTTACAGCGTGTGCGTGTTATAAGTTTTGATACTTATATATCGATTTATTAAGGCGCTTACCTACAACGCATGTAAAAATAAATAATTATTTTTATTAATTAGAGAGATCTCTGTGCCTAGATGGTTATATATCTTTCATTTAAAGTTTTTATGTAAAGTATTCCTTTTCAACTTACATTATATTCAAACGATTTCATAACTATTGTATTATATTATTTTACAATTAAATACTATTGCATTAGGTGTTAACAGAAGTTAAACAAATTAGTCGATAATATATTCTCTTTGATTATGTTACAATAAATTTGTGATTCATAGCATCTTCATCATACACTCCGCAAATATCGCAAGCAGCTTTACTACCTCGATTGAACGCGAATAGAAAGAGGTGTCAAAAATGTTAATTTTTTCCTAATTGACATTAAATTTTGAAAGCTGGATTTAAAAAAAAATAGTGCATGTATCGTTTAAGCTAATACGATTTCTTGTAAAGCAACTTTTTTTCTGTTGAATAACACAAAACCTTTACCTTTTTTAAAAGATTTTTAGTGATCATATTTAAAATTGCAGTAGCAGTAGCAGTAGCAGTAGCAGTAGCAGTAGCAGTAGCAGTAGCAGTAGCAGTAGCAGTAGCAGTAGCAGTAGCAGTAGCAGTAGCAGTAGCTTTAGCAGTAGCAGTAGCAGTAGCAGTAGTAGAAGCAGTAGCAGTAGCAGTAGCAGAAGAAGTAGCAGTAGCAATGGCAGTATCAGTAGCAGAAGCAGTAGGTAGCAGTAGCCGTTGTCGTAGTAGTATCACCAGTAATAGTTAGTTAAAGTATCAGAAGCAGTAGCAGTAGCAGTGGCGGTAAGAGTAGCTTTAGCAGTAGAAGTAGCAGTAGCAATAGCAGTAGCTTTAGCAGTAGCAGTAGCAGTGGCGGTAAGAGTAGCTTTAGCAGTAGAAGTAGCAGTAGCAATAGCAGTAGCTTTAGCAGTAGCAGTAGCAGTAGCAGTAGTAGAAGCAGTATCAGTAGCAGTAGCAGTAGCAGTAGCAGTAGCCGAAGCAGTAGCAGTAGCAGTAGCAGTAGCAGTAGCAGTAGCAGAAGCAATAGGTAGCAGTAGCAGTAGCTGAAGCAGAAGCAGAAGCAGTAGCCGTAGCAGTAGCCGTAGCAGTAGCAGTAGCAGTACTAGTAGCAGTAGCAGTAGTAAGTTAAAGTAGCAGAAGCAGTAACAGTAGTAGTAGTGGTAGCACTAGTAGTAGTATGTTAAAAGCAATTAAAATATTTGAGTTTGTTCAAATGTTTGTAGACATGTATGTGAAATCCAGTCTTTTGTCTACAGATATTTAGACAAACTCAAATATTGTAATAAAACCAACTGCTTCAAAAAGAAGTTTAAAAATTGGAAAATTGTTTTCAGGCGTTGCCTAATATGCGAAATAATTCAGTCAGATAAGTCTCTTCGCAACAATAAAGGTTTCAGCTCTTTAACCTCACTAAAATTAACAAATGAAAGAATTGAAGAAATATGTATGTTCAAACATAGGTGAAATGGTGAATGTGTAAAGTGGCTACGTAAACCAGCAAATGACAGGTAATAAGCCCTGTAAAAGCCTAGACTTTTATATTCCCTTATTTGAGATATTCTCCATCCCTGTTGTAATTTTTTAATCTTAACGACTCCCGAGGGGGTGAAATTTAGTCTTTTGTCTACGAACATTTTGACAAACTCTGAACATTGAAGAAATATGCATGTTCAAACATAGGCAGTGATTATGTTACAATAAATTTGTGATTCAAAGCATCTTCATCATACACTCCGCAAATATCGCAATCAGCTTTACTACCTCGATTGAACGCGAATAGAAAGAGGTGTCAAAAATGTTAATTTTTTCCTAATTGACATTAAATTTTGAAAGCTGGATTTAAAAAAAAATAGTGGATGTTTCGTTTAAGCTAATACAATTTCTTGTAAAGCAAATTTTTTTCTGTTGAATAAAACATAACCTTTACCTTTTTTTTATAATTTTTAGTGATCATATTAAAAATTGCAGTAGCAGTAGTAGTAGCAGTAGCAGTAGCAGTAGCAGTACTAGTAGCAGTAGCAGTAGTAAGTTAAAGTAGCAAAAGCAGTAACAGTAGTAGTAGTGGTAGCACCAGTAGTAGTATGTTAAAAGCAATTAAAATATTTGAGTTTGTTCAAATGTTTGTAGACATGTATGTGAAATCCAGTCTTTTGTCTACAGATATTTAGACAAACTCAAATATTGTAATAAAACCAACTGCTTCAAGAAGAAGTTTAAAAATTGGAAAATTGTTTTCAGGCGTTGCCTAGTATGCGAAATAATTCAGTCAGATAAGTCTCTTCGCAACAATAAAGGTTTCAGCTCTTTAACCTCACTAAAATTAACAAATGAAAGAATTGAAGAAATATGTATGTTCAAACATAGGCAAAATGGTGAATGTGTAAAGTGGCTACGTAAACCAGCAAATGACAGGTCATAAGCCCTGTAAAAGCCTAGACTTTTATATTCCCTTATTTGAGATATTCTCCATCCCTGTTGTAATTTTTTAATCTTAACGACTCCCGAGGGGGTGAAATTTAGTCTTTTGTCTACGAACATTTTGACAAACTCTGAACATTGAAGAAATATGCATGTTCAAACATAGGCAGTGATTATGTTACAATAAATTTGTGATTCAAAGCATCTTCATCATACACTCCGCAAATATCGCAATCAGCTATACTACCTCGATTGAACGCGAATAGAAAGAGGTGTCAAAAATGTTAATTTTTTCCTAATTGACATTAAATTTTGAAAGCTGGATTTAAAAAAAAATAGTGGATGTATCGTTTAAGCTAATACAATTTCTTGTAAAGCAAATTTATTTCTGTTGAATAAAACATAACCTTTACCTTTTTTTTTTAATTTTTAGTGATCATATTAAAAATTGCAGTAGCAGTAGCAGTAGCAGTAGCAGTAGCAGTAGCAGTAGCAGTAGCAGTAGCAGTAGCAGTAGCAGTAGCAGTAGCAGTAGCAGTAGCAGAAGCAGTAGCAGTAGCACTAGCAGTAGCAGTAGCAGTAGCAGTAGCAGTAGCAGTAGCAGTAGCCTAAGCAGTAGCAGAAGCAGTAGCAGTAGCAGTAGCAGAAGCAGTAGCAGTAGCAGTAGCAGTTGCAGTAGCAGTAGCAGTAGCTGAAGCAGTAGCAGAAGCAGTAGCAGTAGCAGTAGCAATAGCAGTAGCAGTAGCAGTAGCCGAAGCAGTAGCAGAAGCAGTAGCAGTAGCAGTAGCAGTAGCCGAAGCAGTAGCAGTAGCTGTAGCAGTAGCAGTTGCAGTAGCAGTAGCAGTAGCCGAAGCAGTAGCAGTAGCAGTACTAGTAGCAGTAGCAGTAGTAAGTTAAAGTAGCAGAAGCAGTAACAGTAGTAGTAGTGGTAACACTAGTAGTAGTATGTTTAAAGCAATTAAAATATTTGAGTTTGTTCAAATGTTTGTAGACATGTATGTGAAATCCAGTCTTTTGTCTACAGATATTTAGACAAACTCAAATATTGTAATAAAACCAACTGCTTCAAGAAGAAGTTTAAAAATTGGAAAATTGTTTTCAGGCGTTGCCTAGTATGCGAAATAATTCAGTCAGATAAGTCTCTTCGCAACAATAAAGGTTTCAGCTCTTTAACCTCACTAAAATTAACAAATGAAAGAATTGAAGAAGTATGTATGTTCAAACATAGGCAAAATGATGAATGTGTAAAGTGGCTACGTAAACCAGCAAATGACAGGTCATAAGCCCTGTAAAAGCCTAGACTTTTATATTCCCTTATTTGAGATATTCTCCATCCCTGTTGTAATTTTTTAATCTTAACGACTCCCGAGGGGGTGAAATTTAGTCTTTTGTCTACGAACATTTTGACAAACTCTGAACATTGAAGAAATATGCATGTTCAAACATAGGCAGTGATTATGTTACAATAAATTTGTGATTCAAAGCATCTTCATCATACACTCCGCAAATATCGCAATCAGCTTTACTACCTCGATTGAACGCGAATAGAAAGAGGTGTCAAAAATGTTAATTTTTTCCTAATTGACATTAAATTTTGAAAGCTTGATTTAAAAAAAAATAGTGGATGTTTCGTTTAAGCTAATACAATTTCTTGTAAAGCAAATTTTTTTCTGTTGAATAAAACATAACCTTTACCTTTTTTTTATAATTTTTAGTGATCATATTAAAAATTGCAGTAGCAGTAGCAGTAGCAGTAGCAGTAGCAGTAGCAGTAGCAGTAGCAGTAGCAGTAGCAGTAGCCTTAGCAGTAGCAGAAGCATTAGCAGTAGCAGTAGCAGTAGCAGTAGCAGTAGCAGTAGCAGTAGCAGTAGCTTTAGCAGTAGCAGTAGCAGTAGCAGTAGTAGAAGCAGTAGCAGTAGCAGTAGCAGTAGCAGTAGCTTTAGCAGTAGCAGTAGCAGTAGCAGTAGTAGAAGCAGTAGCAGTAGCAGTAGCAGTAGCAGTAGCAGTAGCAGTAGCAGAAGCAATAGGTAGCAGTAGCAGTAGCTGAAGCAGAAGCAGAAGCCGTAGCAGTAGCCGTAGCAGTAGCAGTAGCAGTACTAGTAGCAGTAGCAGTAGTAAGTTAAAGTAGCAGAAGCAGTAACAGTAGTAGTAGTGGTAGCACCAGTAGTAGTATGTTAAAAGCAATTAAAATATTTGAGTTTGTTCAAATGTTTGTAGACATGTATGTGAAATCCAGTCTTTTGTCTACAGATATTTAGACAAACTCAAATATTGTAATAAAACCAACTGCTTCAAGAAGAAGTTTAAAAATTGGAAAATTGTTTTCAGGCGTTGCCTAGTATGCGAAATAATTCAGTCAGATAAGTCTCTTCGCAACAATAAAGGTTTCAGCTCTTTAACCTCACTAAAATTAACAAATGAAAGAATTGAAGAAATATGTATGTTCAAACATAGGCAAAATGGTGAATGTGTAAAGTGGCTACGTAAACCAGCAAATGACAGGTCATAAGCCCTGTAAAAGCCTAGACTTTTATATTCCCTTATTTGAGATATTCTCCATCCCTGTTGTAATTTTTTAATCTTAACGACTCCCGAGGGGGTGAAATTTAGTCTTTTGTCTACGAACATTTTGACAAACTCTGAACATTGAAGAAATATGCATGTTCAAACATAGGCAGTGATTATGTTACAATAAATTTGTGATTCAAAGCATCTTCATCATACACTCCGCAAATATCGCAATCAGCTATACTACCTCGATTGAACGCGAATAGAAAGAGGTGTCAAAAATGTTAATTTTTTCCTAATTGACATTAAATTTTGAAAGCTGGATTTAAAAAAAAATAGTGGATGTATCGTTTAAGCTAATACAATTTCTTGTAAAGCAAATTTTTTTCTGTTGAATAAAACATAACCTTTACCTTTTTTTTTTAATTTTTAGTGATCATATTAAAAATTGCAGTAGCAGTAGCAGTAGCAGTAGCAATAGCAGTAGCAGTAGCAGTAGCAGTAGCAGAAGCAGTAGCAGTAGCAGTAGCAGTAGCAGTAGCAGTAGCAGTAGCAGTAGCAGTAGCAGTAGTAGTAGCAGTAGCTGAAGCAGTAGCAGAAGCAGTAGCAGTAGCAGTAGCAGTAGCAGTAGCAGTAGCAGTAGCCGAAGCAATAGCAGAAGCAGTAGCAGTATTAGTAGCAGTAGCCGAAGCAGTAGCAGAAGCAGTAGCAGTAGCTGAAGCAGAAGCAGTAGCAGAAGCAGAAGCAGTAACAGTAGCAGTAGCCGTAGCAGTAGCAGTAGCAGTACTAGTAGCAGTAGCAGTAGTTAAATTAGCAGAAGCAGTAACAGTAGTAGTAGTGGTAGCACTAGTAGTTGTATGTTAAAAGCAATTAAAATATTTGAGTTTGTTCAAATGTTTGTAGACATGTATGTGAAATCCAGTCTTTTGTCTACAGATATTTAGACAAACTCAAATATTGTAATAAAACCAACTGCTTCAAGAAGAAGTTTAAAAATTGGAAAATTGTTTTCAGGCGTTGCCTAGTATGCGAAATAATTCAGTCAGATAAATCTCTTCGCAACAATAAAGGTTTCAGCTCTTTAACCTCACTAAAATTAACAAATGAAAGAATTGAAGAAATATGTATGTGTAAAGTGGCTACGTAAACCGACAGGTCATAAGCCCTGTAAAAGCCTAGACTTTTATATTCCCTTATTTGAGATATTCTCCATCCCTGTTGTATTTTTTTAATCTTAACGACTCCCGAGGGGGTGAAATTCAGTCTTGCGTCTACGAACATTTTGACAAACTCAAATATTGTAAAAATTATTACTCTTTGTATTGTAGCTCTCTAACACGAAAATCAACAAATGAAAGAATTCAAGAAATATGCATGTTCAAACATAGGCAAAATGGTGAATGTTACACAGTGTGTAAAGTGGCCACTTTAACCAGCCAATGGCAGGTCATAAGTTCTGTAAATGCCTAGACTTCAATATTCCCTTATTTAAGGTATTCGCCATTCGTGTTGTAATTTGTTAATGTAAAAGTAATATTTAATTATTTTACGAACTGAGAGCAGCCTTTTATGGTACGTTACCTTATGTATCTAATCTCATTACACTTGTAATACATCAAGAATGATCTGTAAAGTCCAATCAGGGGTAACTCAATATAATATATTATGTGAGTCAGAAACTTAGTGGATGAGAAAACTTTGTAACCTTATTGTGAGGCTCATCAATTATTGTTCCTCTGAGAATTCGTGCGTTATAATATTGATTTATTTTTACATTTGCTATATTATAATAATAGCTGAAAAAGAAAAGGTAACAACAAAATGCATCACCATTATCATCATTTCCTTTTCAAACCTTATGGTGCATAGGGCACTGCATTAGTACATTAACCACAGCGTATCTTGTTAACCACAACCGCGTTCGAACATGCGCGTGCACGTTCATGCATGAATTGCATCCTCCTATAACTCTGCATGCCATTTATGTATTTTTTGTTAATACTATGAATACTACGATGACGGTAAAGGTGAAAGTGTATTTTTGTATTTGCATGTTGGTGTAGTGAGTGTCCTGAAAAAGAGACGGTCACGTCTCGAAACCGGTAGAAAAGAAAGAAGGCAAGTAGTCATGTACTAATTTTTACGAATATTAGTAAAGTCAGGTAAATTTAAATCATTTGTTTTTTTTTATAGTTGTATTTTGAATGTGGTACATTGAAAAGTGACAAATATTGTGATTTTTATACTGTTTTTATGGTGTTTAGTGGAAATAATTGATGTGCTACGAAATTGCTTATTTAATTTTGTTAATAGCTATTTTCGTAATTAAAGCTTTGTCGTTGTAAATTTGATTTTTAATTTTAATGATAACTTCATTATTATTTTATGAATTAAATTGCGCTACATTATTTTACTTTCATCGTTTGTAGCTCTGCCTTTGTAGAGAATAAAACAAACTTTGTTTTGTGAACAACTTTATTTGTTTACACAACCGACTAGTTTCGGCAACAACGCGTTGCCTCTTCGGAATTATTCATCAGCTTAATTATATGCAAATTTATAACAGTTTATCTAAAAAAATATATTTTCGTAACGTTTTATTTTATTTACTTTATAATATTTATTATAAACATGGAAACACTCACAAAAATGATAAAATAAATTAAAAGTAGATAACATTTATGATAAAAATACCAGATCCTTAAAAAAAAATTTTCTCTCTTAAAACGGAGAAGCTTTTCCTAGTGAGGCAGGTAAGATATATCACCAGCAAAAACCAAAAAATACATACGAATATTAAAAAAAAAAAAAATCTATTAAGTAATATTATTAATTTAAGGTAGTTTACACAGTTACTTATTCCTATTTTTACATAACTTGACCTTTTTGATTTTTTTTTTATTGAATATGTTTTGTAACTTAAATGATATAAGTAATACTTTTAATTGATAGGTTGGTTGTAATGAATTATCGTTCCGCAATAAGCCCGCCAATGTGCAGTTTACATTATGTAAAAAAAGGTAAATAAATAAAACCAAGAAACAGCGAACAAACTAGTGGGTTTCAATAAAGGTAGGATAGGATAGGAAGATTTAAAACACAATTACCCCCCTCTTCTACCCTAATCTACGATCCATTGCATTGGCCACGCCCCTAATACGTCACCTTATGGTTGAATTTTAAATTTGTTTCTGATCGTTTAAATTAAAATAGAACATCGTTAACAATATTCGTCACAATTATCAAGGCCAAACATGTTGCGTTTTTGTAAGACAATTTTTTTATATACTTTTAATTTTCATTCGTTGTAGTATAAAGAAAATGAATAAAAATATTATATTGATTTAAAATGTACATTAATTTTTTTTAATCCATTTCACATGTCTAATTTTTATCAATATTCGTAGTATGTGATATTTGCCTATTTACCTATGTGAAAATTTGGTATACAAATAATTTAATTTAGTTAGAGCCTTTGCCACACCTCACAGTCCGATAACCTCAGAACATGCTCTTAAGAGATATGTCACTGTTGCTTTGTGGTAGCAATACATACATTATATGCTATGGCGTCATTACTTATGAACTATCATAAATGCTTCATTTTGTGTTTTCTGTCTGGCTTTAAAATACATAAATAGCATATCTTTGTTGCTTTATTTCAGTGCATCGAACGAGCACAAAGCAAAATTTACAAATAGTCTTTCTAGGATTAAATGACGTATCGCATAGAACATAACAAGCAGACATCAAATTCGTACTTGTGTCCTGTCACAGGGGACATTTATTTACAGCCTTCGCCAGCGTGAAGGGGAGGTTCGGGACTCCACATGATTGTCTAAGGTCAACAACCCTCGAGATCATTTGCTGCTAAGTGGACACTTTGCAAAACCAACGGCACAGGACAAAGAAGACCAATCAGAGATGGGGTAGGTGCAACGAGGGGGATTTTAAGGGAGTAAGGAGGTGCAAGGCACAGGGGCGGAAATTTCTAGTATACTATTCGTTCTTCGGATAGATTCTTTAAAATTATTATTTGGGAAATAAATTAGGATATAAGTGATGTTTGATTAAATTTTAAGAATATGAAGATAAAATTAATCAGGGTTAATGTTTTTTTTTTTAATTGATTTTTTTATACAAATACATTTATTACAAAAAAATTCAAACATATCCCTAACTCTATGAGGCCAAGAGCCCTGTATCGAGATGGGATACAAAGAGGAAGTATGCATATTATTAAACAATCTCTTTTTACAATCCGTGCCTTTTGTCTGAGGATGGTGATTACGCCTGACTCCAGGCATGGCTAATCTGTGGACAGTCTCCCTCCACCTGGAATGGTCCTGTGCTCTTCTGTAGGCATTGATCAGTGATAATTTTGATAATTCAGTGACAAAGCCACTCCATCTTGTCGATTGACGTAAGAGTTCCCCTTTGAAATATGTCCAAAAAGCTGCAAGATTTTTTTTTCGCACATGGATGTAAATCTTTTTCCTATGTCCAGTTCCTCAACTTTAGAAACATTTATACGTCTGGCCATCGGCAAAATCCACAGCATTCACCGCCAACACCACATTTTAAAAGGTTTTTTTTTTCAGATTCTCTCGGTGTCCATCACTTCACACCGTACATGAACACTGAGAAAACCAGAGCCTTCACAAACCTCTTTTTGGTGTAAATATTAAACTGCAATTCTTCCAAATTTTCACCAGGCAAATCATAGCACTTTTGGCAATACCAACACGTCGCCGTACTTTACCTTCACAACCACCACCATCGCTGATAAGAGAAATGAAATAAATCAAATATTGAACTCTTTCTAAGTTATACAATAAGGCCAGTGGTGCTATTTTATTAGCTGGATCAATGATTATATGCTTTGTTTTGCTTTAAATTATTAAACAATACCAAAAATAAAAGTTCTTGCAAAAGCATATGTTTATTTCAATAAACATATAGACAACACGCTGAATAGTAGATACACGCATACAATATCTCGCAGCAGTCTCCTGCAATGGTCTCTTCCCTGAGACAAAATCCAAACTTGTGCACTTCTCCAGAAATTTATATATTTTTTTCTGTTTTAGCAAAAACTGCTTGCTTGTAAATAGAGTTTTAATTGCATCTAAGATAGACCAGCCAGCATTTGAAAGTACCTATGAAACATGTCTGAAAACCAAATACATTCACTGTTAAAATAAATCACCGCCATCATATCTAAATATTGCTTTTTCTCTTTCATGAATAAAAGGGAAAAATAGTTCGTTATATCTGAAAACAAATTATCAGAATCTAAAATAAAGCTTAACTTAAAATAAAATTTTAAACTACGTCGGTCTCGTGATGTAGTAGTCAGCGCATTTGCCTACCATGCAAGAGGTCTCGAGTTCGATTCCCGACATGGTTGACATGAAAAATTAATTTAAAAAGGTGTTCTTACTTTATATAAATTTATATTTGAAGCACTAACTTTGTGGTTATTCATTATAATAAAATAAATAGAACAACTTTGTTTTTGATACACTTAATTTTTTACAGTTCGTAGACTGCCACCTGAAACGTAAGACTGATCATACCTTCATGTAACAAAAAGGATCAAGATACGCTGCGATTTGTAAACCAACCCAGTGCCCTGTGCACCATTAAATGCGGAATGGGAATGATGATGATTTGATAAAATAAAATTGTACTCATTTGAAAAAATGGCTTTACTCTTTTTTCCAATGACCTATTTTTAAATTTAATTTATAGACCTAATAAACATTATTTTTTAGCACATGATACGTCCTTGTGACCGTGTAATACATTGGTCCTGCACGCCACTGATACGAAGGTTCTACGTAGGTTTTGTCTATAAAGCTAAGGGTGGCGATGCATTTTAACAGGCTCATTAGAAGTAAAGACGTAGCTTTAACCTTAAGTAGAAACTGAAGAAGAGAATTGTTTGATTAAAGTGATAATCCAAGTCAAAACTATGGAGTAATTTAATTTAAATTTAAGACGAGTCTTACTTGTAAATAATATTAATTGAAACTCGCATTGGCCATACCTCAAAGTCATTGTTCTTTTAACATTTTTTGTCTTTTTATTCAATCTTTCTATAAGAGATTACTATCCTGTTAGAAAAAATATTTGCACATCTTCGATTTAGAATTTTTATACGTTGGCTAGTACGTAGGTGAAATAATTTAGTCAGATGAAATTTAACCGCACCCATATATAAAAGTTTTAACTTTTTAACTGATGTAAAAATCAACACATGAAAAACAGAAGAAAAATGCATATTCAAACATCAAGAGAATGGTAAATTTTAAAAAGAGTTTAAAATATTTAATTAATACAAGTTATAAACCCCGCAAATACCTGGACTTCCAAATTCCCCGTTGGAAATGTTTTTCTTACTTGTTGAAGTAAATTTCAGCTAACTGGTGTATTAAATGACTTTTGTTTTAAGGGTTGTTAAATACGTTCTCTTAGGTCATAAAACATATCGTAAACGTATTAAAGCAAAATGTGGTGTTCACCGGGATTTTTTATGTGTACTGTTACAAAAAACCTCTTGTTAATAATATTTAAGATAATCTGTTTTTATAAACGCTCCTGTATCTGGACAGAGAGAAGAAAAATTAATAAAATTAAAAACAATTATCGCATTGCCAATTTGCAGTATGCTCCTTCGGTTGAATTTTTGATTCCTAAAACAGTTTTCAGTAAAATTTCAGACTTTTTTACTTGCACTATCTCCTTGCTGCACTGAAAGTTTCAGAAGTTCAAAAGTCCTAAGGCTATTCCTGCATTTTCGGATTAAACAACTTAGGTATCTACTCCTTGTTACAAATCTGAGACTTCCTTTGTTCTTTTTCTTGCTAAGCGCTTTCTTGTTAAACCTGT
Organism: Micrasema longulum; assembly: GCF_059751315.1. Classification (NCBI taxonomy): domain Eukaryota; kingdom Metazoa; phylum Arthropoda; class Insecta; order Trichoptera; family Brachycentridae; genus Micrasema; species Micrasema longulum. The sequence continues at coordinate 100,680 of NW_028278672.1, forward strand.
GTTTATAGAATTGTTTCAGCCGACAACAAAAAGAAGACATTCGCTGTGGAATTGTTAAGAAGTTCGAAAGATATCCTCATTTTATTCTGCTTTTGAAAGTAATGCACTTTTAAATAAAAGCATTGATAAAACAGTACGATAAAAGTCTTACTGTAAATATAAAAAAAAACTTTATTGATAGTTTTTTCCAAAGGAATATAGGTCAATAAAATAAAATAAATAAAACAACTTTGTTTTTAACCACTAATTTTTATTTTCCACATACCGGTTTCAAAGCAAACAAGCTTCTTCGTCAAGGTTAACGTAACAAATGAATTGATTCCTTTTTTATTTTTATCATGTTCACTAAATACTACACGTGAACCCAATAAATCAAGTCGTTTTTTCCTTACACAGGTGTTAATTTGATATCACCGTTTTTAAAGTTAGACAGGAGATAAAAGAAATATTGTTTATTTGGTTATTAATTATTGTTTTCTTATTATGAATATCTTTTTTGATTTCTTAGATTTCTAAATTGTCTAATCTTATTTTTTTTATATTCAAGGTTTATGACCTTTAGCTGATTTTAATGGTCTCTTCACACAAATAAAATGATCTAATTAAACACTCATTATATATTTAGGGTATTTAAAAGTTAGTTTTGATAAAACTTCATGTGTTAATGTAGTTTTTCAAACTAACAAATGATAATATAGCTTTAGCCCCATTATCATCATGTCAGTGAGTTTGAAAGAAACTCACCAAAAACATTTTCATCTATGGTTTAAATATCTGTTTAGTTTGGTAAAGTAATAAATATTTATTTAAAATTGTATTGTTAATTGTAATAAGTACCCTGACAACGAAATGGATACGTCTCAAAATCGGTACATTTAAAGAAGTTGGTAAAATGTTATGTTTTATATTTTCTGACATCTATTTAAATGTTTGACCACAGAGTTATTGCAAGAAATATTATTAATGAATTTTTCAAGTTCCTTTCTTTACTCTCTCACCAGTTATTTTTTTCATAAATCTATTTAAATAAAATTGTTAAAAAAAATATGACAGTTATTTCGGTACTGAATCACTTATCAATAACTTAGTTTTCAGGGAACCTAAAACATTAAATAATACTCCTGGGTTTACTTAAACCTTGACGTTAAATACGGATTTCAATTTCGTCAGAAATATATTAGTAAATCGTGTTAGTTTGTTTCAGCCTTCAAAATTTAAGGTCTTTTGAGGAGATGCTTTTGGTTCAAAAGGAACTTCGGAAAATCATTAATCAATTTACTATAATATCCAGTTACTAAAATTATTGAAGACATTCAGTTCATTGCTGAAAATTGGGGTATGTTATCGAAAATAATACAATTTGTTATGATTACAAAATAATGAAAAAGGATGCAATCAAGTCAAATTAGGTGTGCTACAATTATGAAAAATTTAATTAAAATTAAATCAAATTTTAAGACAACCAATTAGACTACGTTTATCCTCACAAGCTTGAGTAAATACTTGTTCTGAAATTGGCAGCATTTATTTATTTTTATATAATGTTTTACTTTATTTTCAATTTGTATATTTTTTTTATTACACAACATTAATCTTTGTAACGTGTAGAGATGATTTAAATATGAACATTTTGAAATAAATATCATCTTTAGCATCAAATATAACCTGGGAAAAATAGAAAAAAACCTTTGTTTTCATAAAAAATATACTGAAAAAACAATTAGTTCCAAACTTGGAACAATACGCAGCAAGGATGGCTGAATTTGGAACAACATGCAGTGGTGTCTCAAATAACCATTCTTCTTCTTTCTCTGATTTTTACCACTACAATAAAATAACACAATTTTATCATAACAACATATTTGTTGATTGTTTAGCATGATATTTTTTTGTAAATAACACTAAGGTGTGAAAGTTTTTAAACAATTGCGATCCTTGTTGAGGCGTAAATAGCGTTTGCAGTTCTATCACATTATTTGGGATTTTTGTGAGCATCTCGACATTTTACATCTTTGCCGATCTGACTGCTACAATGGCCAGTGATTAAAACCTTCTTCAGCTACTTCGATCGGAAGCAGCTCAATACGTCGTCTTTTGCCCTTTTTAATATAACTAATGGCTCATCAGTATTTATGCCCAGCTAAATACTATTGAAATGGTATATTATGCACTTGTACAGTCATGGCTTTCCTTTGGAATAATTGGATGGGGGGGAACTGACAACAACCATATTTAACCATTAGAAACTGTTCAAAAATTTTTATTCAAAATAATGCTTCACAAAAACCGCACTTTTTCCTCTTTCCAATTGTTCAAAGAAGCTAAACATTTAGACGCAAGACACATATATTGTTTTTAATGTTTAAAATATATATTTAAAAACCAAAATTTATTTACAAGAAACTCAAAAAGATCAAGTCAAAGAAGGTATCGTGTGTTAGAAATACCACATTGTAAAACGAGGCTCGCACAGAGACATGCATATTTCATAGGCCCATTTTTTTTTTTTTACTGATAATATTTCATTGATTACAAACATTAAATTTTTTTCTTCTTTTATAAAACACGCACTATCCTGGATTCAAACTAAAGATATGAACTCTTTTTTTCTTTGATTTATTTTGTTGTAGAAAAAATTCACTAACATTTTATTATATATCGAACAGGCCATGCCTCTGCGGGATTTTTTTGTTTACTATTTTTACTATTAATATGTATTCCAAAAAAACATATTCAATGCGGTTATCAGACCACACGGGGTTGACTTTTATTTTTCTTATTCCCGAGCAAGGTATCTCTGATGTAGAGGGCTGATGTTAATATAACCTTCATGGGCCACTTCACCTTTGAGCTTAACTTCTTCTTTGTAATCGTTTACTTCGTTCTAAGAATTGGTGCTACTATAGTCTCCTTCAGTTTCAGGGATACATATTCTTGTGGAGCTGTGGTGGGGAATTTCATAATCTTCATCGTCAGATATGTTTTTATCCTTGCTGGTTTCAGGAATGTGGATAACAGCGCGATTTCGAGTCACCATTTTATATGAAATATAATAATTTGTAATACTGTAATGTTCCAGATTTGATTGACCAACAATGATAAGATTGCATAGTGTTCCAAATATGGCACAAAGTTTAATTAATGAAATAAATTTGGCATAAATATTGTTGCTTACTTTTTTGTTATAAAAATGTAAAGGATCTATTTTAAACTAAAAAAATACTTTTTCACATTTTTATTCTAAAAAAAAAAATGATAAAATCACGCAAAGAAAAACTTCAAGCGCTGTCGCTAGCAAAATGACGGATCTGACAGCTTACCAACGTTTTTGTAGCTACCAGAATAGTCCACAATAGCGCTACTGTATGATCAATGGTAAAACAGAGTCTACAGTAAGGAATCATCTCAAAACATAACTCACCGGTAGCGGTTGTAGTTATCTGTGATGAGAAAAGTCGAATGTTCCAAAGTTGGAACGATACGCGGCAAAGGGTTAAAAATATGAAAATCTTACAAAAATGATGAAAGTAAAACAAAAAAAAACCATCAAAGTGTATAAAACTGAAAAAAATGTATAGAAAAATGTCCAAGAAGGTAAAACCTGATGAAAAATTACAGAATCTGGTGAAATTAAATAATATATGAAATTCGACAAAATATCATTTTTTTAAATACGACACGCTGACAAAAAATAATGAATCACACACAAACTCTTAATTGCTGCTCCAGCTGGCTCCTTGCTATTTTTTAAAGCCACTCTTTTGTATGATTTTTTAATTTGATTTTAACTAAGCGTAATATATCTTAAGAGCCTTTTATTGTATATATGAGGGCCTATAAAAATTGAATGCTTTTGGGCAAAAGAAAAAGATATTGAAATCATACCCTATTTTTCGTTTCGTTTTATGAACTTATTAAAATAAGAACTGTTAATTGTTTTTTTGTCAGTTTTTACCAAGATTTACTTGAATATCACAAAAGAAAATCAAAGTAGATGCCGAGATATTTATTAATTAAGGGTGATTTCACACAAACGGGTGGGTTAAGAAATACGAATAGAATAAGTCTTTTCAACTTGCCGTTTTGGTGAATGTCAGAATCTCTTGCATTGACTATAACGTATAGTGTATTTTTCAATTTTCCTTAACAACTCGGCTTCATCTTGATTTGTTGTTTCACGTTTCTGTGACTGTTTGCACAATTCCATTGACAAAGGCAATTGTATTTCTTTTGCAAACAGAGAACAAATACCTAATTCTGTGACAAGAGTCTAAAAATTTCTGCAATGTCATTTTGAGAAAGTCATTTCATTGTAAACTATAATGTTATCAGCTTCTGACTATGTTAATTTTAAAATGAAAACCACAGATTTCGTACAGAATATATGTTAATAGAGTAAGTTTGTATCAGAGGCCCATCTGGTGTTTTCGCATTACACAAATAAGGAAAAGGGTAAATTTTTTGTATGATTCCTTAAAGTATCTTTAAGTTTTTTTTTTAGTAATTAGGGCCGTTTGCTGTCCCAGTAATTTGCCTCTCGTAACCTAAAATTAGAAGAAATTATGATAAAACTAAGGTTCAAGTCAAATACTTTAAAACGCGAATTGAAAAGTCCGAAAGATGTGTAGACCCTTTCCCCGTATTAGCCGTTTAATGTACGCGGACGCGACGTTCTGTACAATGAAAATAATGTTTTTTGAGATAATGTATTATTTTTTATATAATTCAGTTTCCTGACAATATTTTTCAATTCTTTAAAATGTGACCTCAAAATTAATTTTTATTAAAACATGTTTTAATTCCTTTAAATGTTGCGTTCTCGAGTTTAATTCTTAATCTTTATACATATTATTATTCTTAAAGTGATTGATTACGGGCCCGTTTCATAAGTATTGCGCCAAATTTCTTAATTTAGTTAAATTGGGGTGGGTAGATACTTATTTGTTTTTTTCTTTTTTGGTTTTGTTTATTTAGTTTCAAATCGCGGATGAAAATTTTGCTAAAAAAATCGAGTGGAGATTAGTTGGTCTCATGGTGTACTGATTCGTCTGTTTACCTACCGATTGATAATTAAAATAATAACTAGTCTTATGTTATTTTATGGTGCCATGCAATGTTAAACGATTGACTCAATGAGCGGATAGGAATTTGAGCTCTATTCTCTGAGTAAATCAGACTTATTTTCATCTGATAAAATTTGTTGTTTTAAAAGCTTACCCAATGCTGACCCAAGCGGGTCAAAATGATCCAACAGCGTTTATCGTTCGGTATAGCACCTTCTAAACGCTGTGTATGAGGGGAAAATGAGTTATTTTTTTGCTTACGACTTCAATGAAATTCATTAAAATATCAAAACAAGTTGAAAAAATCATAAAATTTTAGTATTATTTATATTATTTTGCTCTAATTTGTAATTAAACACCGTTTATTGTAAATCGTCAGCTTCACATTGTAAAATTACAATCGTTAAATTCAATAACATCAAAAAATGTTTCTAGATTTATTAAATAACGCCTTATACGAAAAGTAATGTGAGTTAATTAGGTTATCTTTACGGCTGTAAATTTAGCGCTCCCGAATATTTCACCACATAAAATTTTGAAGGTGTAAGTATGTTTTGTTTTTGTGTTTGTATGTATTTTATATCTGAATTTTTATGAATTTAATACTTACATTTTCCATTTTCAACAATTTTTGTCTTTTTTGATTAACACAAATATTTCGATTTAGAGGGCTATTTTCAATGAGTTGTAAATAACTCATTATTAGGAATCAAGATTCGGTTGAGCGGTGTGCGAACTTTAGACCTTTGATCTGTGACTACTACTCGATTCAACGTTATGTATATAAAAAGGTTACTTATTAAAATATTTACTACCTAGAATAACTATATTTAATTAGCTCATTTCATCATTTATTTTTTTACCATTCATTATTTTTCTGTACATCTCTGAACAAGCTGCGTGCCTATGTGCAGTTACAAATGCTAACACGTTATTCGTATTTGTAACAAAAGAAAACAAACTATACAGATGTCAATCATCTAACGAAGTCTCAGTCTATTGAATTCGAAAATTATATTTATTTATCGATGTTTAATTTGAGTACTGTGGTGTTTTACTCTCAAAGTTTTTTTATAAAAGAACAAACTGTAAATAAAAAATATTATCTGGTTTTAATGATACTTTTGAAAGATAACATATAATGTAATTTAAAAGTCACTTTTTAGATATTACACCTTTCACAAATTATTGACATAAGCACATTATTTGGAAACCCAATAAATTTTTAACGTAAATATGCCATTGATAAAAATGTTTTGACGATTGGGTGAATATAAATTTTAGTATGGATTAAAATAAATTTTTCATGTATAATTACGCCAAAAATTTACAAGGATCACTATGAAAATATCGGCAAAATAAAATTTATCCAAATGAAATGAAAACTTGATCCCAATTTTTACACTTATTTTACGATGGACCTAAGTATAAGCGTGGAATAAGTAACTATAGTCCCATATCACAGCTTTATAGCAGTCGGCGACAGTTGACTGTTGTCTTCTAGTCAATATAATTAGAGGTCAATCTGGTGTTATCACGCTACGCAAATAAAGCAAAAGGTCTATTTATTGTATAGATTATTACACTAAAAACATTATCTGCTTATACAGGGCAAATTGCTTTATCAGAAATAATTCAAGCAGATGAATCTCACCCGCAACAGTAAACGTTTTAGCTCTTTAACTTCAAAAACGTCAACAGATGGAAGAGTCGAAGGAACATGAAGAAGAATGTAATTACTTTTTAATATATGTATTTTATATTAAATATCATTATAAAATACATAATTTACTGACTTAGAACGGGGAAGCTATCCCTAGTTGGGTAATTTAGATGAACCGACAGCAAAAATAAAAAAAATATATGTTTACTTTTACCACTTAATTAATTTGTTGTATAAATAATTACTTGTAAATTGCTGTAATAAATATGTAAAAAAATAATAAATAAAAAAAATATATAAAAAAATATAGATGTTGAAATATAGGCAGAATGGTAAATATTACATAATGTGTAAAGTGATGACTTAAACCAGTCAATAACAGGGCATTAGCCCTGTGGATGCCTAGACTTCTATATTCTCTTCTGTAAAATGTTCTTTATGTCTGTTGTAATATGTTAGCTTTACCAGTAATTAAATCACCTGCGAATCGAAATCACTCGTCCAGATTTCTGGTTCTATTTCACAAACAAAATTGTATTTTTCATCCAGCTGAATATAGTTGAATCGATTAGCATGGCGTATTTTTTGAGTAAGTGAAATTTAAAAAATAAAAACCCAGTTTATTTATTAAAAATTTGTTTTAATTAGAAACTTGTTTTATAAAAATGAAAACAAATGTTCAGGACATTATTAATACATCACCATTTGTGCGTTTGTTTTGCCAAACAATCCGCTTTCATTGTTTTCGCTGAACAAACATTGGACAAACAATACATTTTATACTAAAACATTGATTATTAAAACAATTTGTTGGGGCTAGTTATTGGGAAGTAAAAGCTAGTATTTCGTAATGTCTATTTGTAAAGCTTTATTAGGAATACCAACAGCTCATTGCGTTTACAGACCAAACATAAATATCACGTCAGAGTAGATAGATAATTATCATTATCAATTCCTCTTTCCACATCCAGTGGTATATTGGGGACTGTAGAGGTAAATCATTTTTAAAATGGGTAGAAGTCATAAATACACATTTAATAAAAATTTAATATTTATTTTACGTATAATTACACGGTCGTGCTCAGGTGAATAATAAAGACAGTTCTGTCTGTGCAATAGAACCATAATTCTAGACGAATTTCAACTCAATTATGTTTTCAGTTTGTTTAATTTTTTGACTGAATTCAACCCCCTAGGGAGTTGTTAATATTAACATACCAGAATGTATTACAAAAGGGGTCTAAAACATTTTGGAGAAGGGAATAAAGAAGTCTAGGCATTAACAGACCTTATAAACTATAATTATACAATGTGCAACTTTAACCATTCTACCTTTATTTAAACATCTATATTTCTTCAATTTTTATTGATGTTTGTGAAGGTAGAAAGACATTTATTATGCCTATTGCAAATATAAATTATGTTTAATAAACGTGTAAATTAAAATTCAAACAAATACAATGTCATATGATAAAATAATGTAAAATAAAAAAAATAAAAAAAATAACAATATATGAGGGATAATGTAATAAAATATAGGTTGTCAAGTGTAATTGATAAGATTAAGAAAGGGTCTCTGAGATGGTTTGGTCACGTAGAACGAATGGACAAAAAAAAACAAGTATGTACGGTAACGTGAGACGAGGACGACCAAGAAATACGTGGCATGATCAGATAAACCAAAATCTTAAGTCTGGTCATATCAAAAGCAGACAAAACCAAATGGCATGTATGACAAGATGTATGAATGTGAAAGAAGCTAGGAATGTATGCCAGAATGACGTGTGTGGCGGTCCATTCTCTCTGCCTACCCCAACGGGGATATGGCGTATTGGTACTAGTAGTAGTTGTCAGAATACGGTTAGACTGTTTGTGAGGCTGTGTTTTCTGGTCCATGAGCGCATGTTTGTTTTACCCCAGGCAGGTGCCTAGAGACCCTCCCCTTTTTTTATCCGGGCTTGGAACCAGCAACGGCGGAGTTGGAGAGTATAATAAAATAATTAAACAAATTTTTTTCGATCTTTGCACAATTGATGACCGTTCTTTAAAAATTCGACATTTATTTAAAACGTAATTATTCAGGAGAGTTTTTTTTTTGTGTTTCCCGTAAAATCGCGTGAACAATCTTTGTTTTTAAAAAAATACACTTTACAACTAAATATGAAGGTAATCTTGTTTTTAATTGACACGTATATTATAATTCTCTTTCATATTTCATTAACACCTGATAAAAAATATTGAAATAAGGGAATCGATGCGTCTAAATGTTGACTTAAATGTATTTTTAAAACCCAGTATTAAACAATGTATTTCTATATTATGAAACATAATAATTTATAAGCAATTATTCCCAGGAAATAAATATGTTTGTTTCATAAAGCAAAAGCTCAAAACTGATTTCAGCTCAAAATTCTCCATATGAAAAAACAATAAATATTTAACAGATATATAAAAAAGTTTTCTTGTTTTATGAATCACTTTTTATTGACACAACTGACTAGTTTTGGCAACTACACGTTGTTCTATTTGAGTAATATAATAATTAAACATAAATATGTAAAAAAAGCTGTGAACAGATAAGTGGGTGTCGATAGAGATATAGAAGGGGGTAATTGTGTTTATAATAGAGGAGAAGTAGAAAAAAGGATAATTGTGTTTAAAGTAGGGTAGGATTTTTTTTATTTTATTATTTTTTTTTATTTTATTTAAATCTTAAAGTAGGGCACACATATCATACATATTGTTATGTGTGTTCTAATAATAACATTGCAAATATATTTAATTTATTAATTGTTTATCACACATGTCTTGACCATTATTTTAAATTTTGATATGTTTTTTTCTTCATAAATATTTTTTTCCATTTCGTAATACTTTTTAATTGCTTTAAATAAAATCGAATTTTGTGACTTTGCCTTTTTCTTAAATGGAAGTCTAATTTTGTTCTTTTCTCTAGTATTGTGATCGTGTTCATGCTGGTTCCGATCAACTTTTTTCCAAAATTCTGTTTTTTTATTACAGTTTATAATTTTATGAACAAATATCATTGTATTGTAAAATATTCTTTGTTTAAATGTTAATAATTTCATTTCATTTACCATCGACTTTACCCTCGTATATCTGTTTTTTTTCAAAACGATTCTAAAGGCTTTATTTTGTAAAACAGTTAGTTTATCTATGTTTTCTTTGTTTGATAAAAATAAAATGCTACTACAGTGGTTAACGTGTGGTTCAATATTTTCTCGGAAAAATATAATAAAATAGGCATTTGACTCAAGTTTAATTGATTATTTAGAATATTTAAATTTTGTTTGGCGGCTTTTTTTATTTCAAGAATTGCCAAATTGTTTAGTTGATTAGTTTTATTATTTATGCGTAATATTTCAATTCCATCTTACAAAAGTCGATTTGCCAGTAAAAAGTGGTTCATTTAACAAATCAATTTTATTTATATATCTATAAAATAAAAGCGAACCTGACAGATGTTGTCCTGCCCAAACTTTGGTTTGCTTGCTATGAGCTGGTTCACCAAACGTATTTTTGATACTCGAATTTTCGATAAACTATATAATATATTTGACATTTCAATATTTTCGTTCCGTCAATGGGTGATTTACTGTTGCCTAAAGCAAAAAAAAAAAGTGGAAAATCACCAGCCGTATATACGAGTATATTAGTTTTAAACGTATGATGAATTATGAATATTCAAATATTCTATTTAAGTGGGTTAAAGGTAACTTGTTTATGGTTGGATTCCAAAATATAAAATAAATATGTTTCAAATATGTTTTTTTTTTGCAAATGTCAAACTTCGCTCTTTTTACCAACAGGGGTCCACTAACGTAAGAATATGATTTTTTTACATGTATTGAATGTCAGTTAATATTATTTTAGTTTAACCAAAAATCCAGTAAAATTAAAAAATTGGTTAAAATTGTGAGGAATTTAAGGAAAGAATCTGATTGAGATCCATAAAAAACGAATGCTGTTTGTAAACATTCAAAAAAAAACTTTTTTTCATACAAAAAAAAGAATATCCTTAAATTTTTTTGTACATGCACTCTCTTCGAATGCAACCCTGGTTGATCGATGAATAAAACATTTATGCTCTCAACTTTTTTTTTTACATATTAGATTGAAGATTTTAATATCTACAAACACGCGCAGCGCAAAGATCTACATTTCTCAAAAACCACAAGTAAAACGGTTAAGCTGTTTGGGAAGAGTTCAATGACATCACACGTATATAAGAATTATATATGTTAAGATAACAATGATCCATAAAGTTATACCTACAAATATTCAAAAAAATCAGTGTTATTTAAAAATATGAGAAGATGTATGATTTGAAGTTGTTCAATGACTCAGCACTCTGCTAAAAACGGAAGTTGAACTTCATTAATTTTCTTGTTCTTCCGACTGGCTGTATATCCTGTTTACATAGAGTGAGCCGACCTAGTCCTCGATCTATACGTCGGACTAAGAGATTTGTTGTTTGGTTTCTGTTTTACAGCCAGTTGCCACCTGATGTCAAGAGGCTTAGGATGTCTTCGTTGACTCTTGTTCCTCCGCTGCCATCCTCAACATAACGTCCTGCCTGACGTCACTGTCCTCCAAAAGCCCATAGCTCGAAGTATATTCAGATGGCCTAAGATAAGATGTGTGCCCCTTCCGCCTGTTTCGCCTTACTTTTGCATTTCATCTCTGCCATTAAGGTCTTCACTCATAGTCCTGGGCAAGGGATCGTACTTTTCCCAACTATACCGGGACCTTGTCCAAACAAAGCCACCTAAAAACTCCGGTTTACTAATGTGAAAGATGTCCACCCTTGCAACGTAGACTCGCTGAATAATAATTACCCCAATGTAAAAATGGTATTTAGAAAAAAATATCCCCAACATCAATTGCATGTTTTTTATCCTAACATTTAGTAAAATTACAAATGTGCAGATTACGCGAAAACGAAAATAAAAACTACTGAAAAAATATAAAGGCCATTCGCGTTTTGTTGAACAAAGCTAAGCGATATAATTATGGCGTTAGTATGGTTAGTTGAGTTATCATTGCTAGCTTAGTAATTAATTTGGGTATTTGATAACATATAAATCTCTGGCTAATTCCCCGCGGTATCGGGACACGGCGCACCGTAAAACGCGGCTATTGCGCGAAAACGTACTATCTTATATTTTATACTGCACCCGGTATAAATAATCACCCGCATTTCGATTAACGCATGGCTGATCAGAAATCACATAGTCTAATAAACATATTTGTTAATCTGCGTATTAAATTAAAATTATCTGTTAAAAATTTTAAATTTAAATGTATTTGGATTGATCCCATCTTTAGGTTGTGCTGAAACTCATGATTTATTTAGATTTTTTCATAGAAATGCAAAGATTTTTTCAGATATTCAGATTCTGGAAACATTTTTTTATTCCTTGGTAAGAAGTCACTGGGAATTGCGTCATTTGATCGCCAAATGAGACCAGATATCCCTTACAAGGACATTTAGGCCCACGGAAAATTGGATATAAAATTGTATCCACAAGGTTCTTACGCGCGTGGTAGGAATGAGAGCATTTTATTCTACGGCGAAGTTTGAAAATGTATGAAAAAATAATAAAAATGATTTCGATAAAATCGAACGATACCAATAGTTATTTTGAATTGACCAACGATAAGAGGGTTGTGATAAATTTCCAGTCTGTGCCAAGTCAATTGAACAATCAGCAGAACTCACCGAGAAGAGGGGAAGATAACTTGAGACGTCACACGCAGAGTAATTTCAAAAATACAAAACCTTTAAAAATCATGACGCTGATGAGACAATACATATTAAAATTTAGAAAAAAATGGCGTAGATGAATTGTCTTCAACAAATTATTTAAAAAAAAACACCAAACTACCCCATTGAATATTACGCGTGTTTTTTTCCAACCGAATCTAACTAGGAATACCGGGCAATATTTTTTTGCAGAAGAAGAGGGACATTCATTTGTGTTTTTTGTTTAACTGATTGGTGGTTATCTTCTGTAAAATCTTTGTCCTGAATCCTCAAATACTTCAAGCGCAAGAGATCACAATTGAAAGGTTCAATAAATACTTATTAGATTAATAATTAAAATTCTAACACGGGTATTGAAATTTGCAACGCATTTTCTGAATATTTTCACTCCACTTTTCTATATCCAGCTAGTATCCAATCGAGAAATTCCACTAATCCCTCATCTACCTCGTCTCATGTGTATACCTCAGATATTAATTCCATAGTGATTACCACAGACTATGTAAAAAATCTACTCTTAAAGCTAGATACATCAAAATCAGCTGGACCTGATCACCTTCCCGCATGTTTTCTCATAAATTCTGCTAGTACTATATGTGTACCAATCACTTTGCTATTCAAAAGATCTCTCAAAGAATGCACAATCCCACATATTTGGAAATCCGCTTTTATAACACCAGTCCACAAGAAAGGGCCTAAAACCGATATTGCCAATTATAGACCAATTTCTAAACTGTGTATAGTGTCTAAAGTATTTGAAAGAATAATCTATAACCAACTATATTCCGCCATTAAAAACTCACTGAGTCCATCTCAACATGGCTTTCTAAAAGGGAGATCTACCGTTTCAAATTTAATCTTACTTAATGATTACCTTACTGATTCAATGGACGGTGGTCATCAGGTAGACGTTATTTACACCGATTACAGTAAATGCTTCGACCGAATCGATCACAAATTACTATTAAAAAATTAACTAAAATCGGTATTAGAGGTGACCTCTTCAGATGGTTTTCATCTTATATAGACAACAGGTCGCAAGCGGTAGTGGTTAATAATTTTATTTCTAGTTGGGTACGGGTCCCCATCGGGGTGCCTCAAGGGTCTCTTCTGGGACCTTTGCTCTTCATAATTTTTGTTAACGACATTGATAAATGCTTTACCTCTTCGCGTTTGCTTTGTTTTGCTGACGACATGAAAATTTTTGCAACAATCAAGACCCCAGCTGACGTCTTTGATCTGCAGTCAGGTCTCGACCGTCTAGAGGATTACTGCAACTCCAACTGCTTGGACCTTAATCCTTCTAAGTGTTCAGTTATTACATTTAGTCGCAAAGTAAAATTTTTACGTACTAACTATGTGCTTAAGGGTCAAAACCTCCAACGCTCATTATGTGTAAAGGATCTAGGTGTCTTCCATGATAGTAAATTACTTTTTGACGCCCATGTTGACAGCATCATAAAAAAGTCATCGCGTGCGCTTGGCTTTGTTATGCGTAGCTCTACGTCGTTCACTATGGCAAAGACACTTAAAATCCTTTACTGTACATTAGTGCGAAGCAACTTAGAATATGCATCACAAATATGGAATCCTATGTACAATGTGCAGATATCACGCATTGAAAATATTCAAAAAAAATTCGTAAAGTTCATGTGTTTCCGGTTGAAACTTGAGTTTAAATCTGACCAGTATATTCATATATGTAAAAAACATCACCTACTGCCTCTGCAAAAACGTCGTGAAATAGCGGATATAATTTATTTACTTAAAATTGCCTCTGGTTCAATTGACTGTCCTGAACTACTTTGCAAACTTTCTATCAATGTTCCTTCCAAAGTTTTAAGAAATAACCCTCTTCTTCACATACCTCTTGTTTCATCTAATTATAGGCAAAATTCATATTTATGGCGAACTTTTAATAATTTTAATGTACTAAATAAATCATTTAACATAGATTTATTTGAAAATAATCTTAATAACGTGCGGCGTTTGCTTTCGAAATAACTCGTAGTATTTTTTTTCTTTTCTTTTAAATTTACATTTAATTACTATTCATTTTATGTTCGAGAATCTTTTTTAACTTACTGTGATGCTACTTGTGAAAACCTGTAATTGGCTTATTTGTTATTTGTTTTGTTATATAAATATGATATAATTATAGCTGTTGGTTATCCAAATAAATAAAATAAAATAAAATACATTTATAATAGCAAGAAAGTGTGACTGACTAAAAAGGCAAAACCCGAATGAATAGAGTAGGCCGCCTCGCGCCGCTTCCAACTTAAACGTTACTATGTTAGTGCCTATACACTATGGACATTACACGTGCTAAAATAAAAAATAATTTTAAAATGAATAAGATATATTTGTTGTTCAAATTACGACGATGCAGAACCAATCTGCCAATCGTTATGCCCTATCCCCACTAATATATAAAAAAAACTCATTATTTAATCGTTTTGCCTCGGATGTCGACGTATTTCATGACAGTTAATTATTTTTATCGGAGAGCAATTTTTAAACCGTAATTCAAGTTAATTTAAATTGATTTTTTTCTCTTTAACTTATACGTTTTGTGTATGATTTTGCATAGTATTGAGGATGAATTTAATGCATTTTCTGCAATGTTCTCAATTTCAGTGTAAAAAAAATGTATAAAGAAGAAATAAATACAAAAACATCTCTAAAATGAATTAACGATGTAACGCTTGCTTTCTAGTATTTTCCGTTAAATTAAATGTGTGAAAATGGCAAAACTCACCTATGCTAAGCTTCAAATGTGTATATATGTGTATTTAGATATGTGTATGTCTGTATGTATATGTACCAAAATGTGTATACAAGAAGTTTCTATTTTATTAATCTGTGCTCTTTATTAATTTGTTTTCTATTATCATATATTAGAATGCAATTGCCTAGCTTGGAAAGGGGTATGTACCCTTGTTAGCCGGGCAAAGTGAACGTAAAATTGTATTTTTGATAAAAGGTGTAAATAAAAAAGTGAATAAATAATAATACTTATTAAGGAAATATGTTTTTTTCCGATGTATTTTTTTACAGTACTTTAAGTTCTTTTATTGAGTTACTTGAAAACCTTAATTTATAATTTTCTTCACCCTGTTATAGTATGTATGTGGGTGAATGTGTATGTGCGTGTGAGTGAGTTTGCGTGTGCGTGTATATAAGTGGATATTTATACATGCGTGCGTACGCATGCGCATTTGCATGCATATGTATATGTACTTATTTATAAAAATACTTTTATTTATTTTTTGAAATACATGTTTATTTTGCACTTAAATTATTAATATTGTAATTCCACAGCAAGCACAAGATGTTGCTTCTTTTTTGGTGTGGAATTTCGTTTCATTTTTTTGTTTCTGTATTTTTGCTAAATTGTAAATTTATTTTTGTTAACATGATGTAACTTTTTTATTTTATTGAATGTAAAAATTAAAAAAATAAATAAATCTAGAAAAGAGTCACTTTTTTACTACTAAAGATTTCAATATCCTTTCATTTCTCAAAAAGATCAAGGGGTATATATTATTAATTCTGGGATTGAGACAACAAAACAGAGGATAAGGGATGTCTCCCCTTATTATGGGTTCTTACAAGGGTAACGAAACAATAATTAAAGTCCTTGCCTGGAGCACCAAGACTGTTTCCAGGATTGATTTGTTTCCCAGTTGTAATTGACACTTGAATAATTATTTCCTTATTAATTAATATTCAATAAATCTTGGAGGAAGATTTGTTAATCAAAATTAATGAATCTATACAATCGTAATAATTAATTGGTTTTTTTTCTTTATCGTGGTACAAATAAATAGAAATTTATTATGAGCCTACCATTCATTACGAATTATACAAGTTTTTTCTATTATGAACTTCGAGACAAAGAAAATTCTTCGCGCGTTTCAGGTATATGTCACCACCAATTCGAAAAAACGGCCACACAATTCAACGGTCAGGCTGTTCGTTAAATGCTGGCATTAATTTGAATGACTTAGCAGCTCGTTGAATGAAGATAAGTGAAGAGAACTATTATTCGTGTTTCAATTTCTCCAAATTCGTAAATCACCAAATCAATTTTAATCGTGACTTTAATCAAGATACAGTAGTTAAAATTTTTCACAATATTAAAAAAGAGGCAATTGAAATACACAGATACCCAAATAACATAAACAAGAACGACGGGCTGAAATTAAACTCAACATGTTTCCCAGCACTACATACTACAAAAATAATAGAAATGTGCCTACTGCCGACTGCGACACAGTACAAATTACTAGTACTTAAACAAATACTTTTTTCTAAAAAACACTCAGTTTACCCTGAAGATGGCTCCTGAAATGGTAGTCGAAACGTCGGAACAAATCCAACACACACGGTATCACCCAAAAAGAAGCAAATCCCAAAGTTATTATATAGAATGATGTATAAAACAACTGTGTAATACGAGTATGTATAGATATATTGTTATTACATTATTTTGTAATAGAACACTGTTATGTTAAATGTATTTATGTTTGTGTTTATAAAAAGCATTTGTGCCGTGTACACACTTATAAATAAATAAATAAAATACTTATTTAGATAGAATACTGAGAGGGTTTAATATTTAAGATACTATGAGATTTTTATTATATGTCATTTTGTCTTAAGCCTCGAATTGCTTGCTCATACGAACTAAAATTATCAACTTGTTTTAAACTTTGTTTAACAATTCCCATTAAGTTGTGGTCAAATGACTCAAAGACGGGGTATAGTTTATGCATTTTGTGGTCACTGTACAGTTGGCGTAGTATGGAGTGAGTGTGGCTGTGGGGTGAGCTTTCACAGCCAAGTTAACTACCACCACTTTAATCTAACTTCGCTCTAAGCACAGTCTCCCGTTTGATGTATCTGTGGTTTTAAGATCACAGCTAAATAATGCATCTTAAGATTGAAACCACGTTAAATTAAGAACAAAAGTAGCTTAGCTTAGCCATGCATTGCGTTTTTTACTGGCTATTTGTACGATGTGTCTTTTTTACTCTTTCGTCATCGTTTTGGATCGCATTGCATAGCGTCTATTATCAGGTTGAATCTAATTTGTGTTTCTTTATTTTTATAAATTAAAAATTGCTCTGTACGTGTAATGTCGCTTTACTCCTCCTAAATGGCTTAACCGATTTACGTGCGGTTTTCAGAAAAATATAGATCTTTGCGCTGTGCGTGTTCGAAGATTTAAAAATATACAATCGAATATGTAAAAAAAAAAGTTAGGAGCATAAATGGTTTATTCATCGATCTACCATGGTTGCAATCGAGATAAATGCATTTGCACAAAAATGGACAGATGTTGTTTTTTTGTGTATAAAAAAAATTGGTTTTTTAATGTTCTTTCCTAAAATTCCTTATGATTTCTAACCATTTGTTTCGTTTTATTGGATTTTTGGTAACACTAAAATAATATTGATTTCCAAATTTTTTTAAAAATTGTATTCTTACATAAGTACACCCCTTTGTTGACGGCCGGAGTTTGACGTTCGCAAAAAGAATGCCACATTTGAAAAAATATTTATTTTATGTTTTCGAATTCAACCATAAACAAGTACCTAAGTACCTACTTATCAATTTAAAGTATTTTTTTAATCTAATATCAGGTAAACCGACGTTTGGGCAGGATAACGTCTGTCAGATCCGTGTGTAATACATACAATTAATAGTTTATAACTTGCAAAATCAAAAACATAATTTTTTAATAAAATGTATGTAAGCATATACGCAAAGTCTGTATTGTATAAGTATGTATTGTAGGTATGTATATATATGCATATTATGTGCATATTACACTTGTTCAAAAATTTAACTTCTGAACAATCAGTATCCATTTTTAAAAAAATGAATACAATTAACAATAAATTAAATAATCCTTTAAATAACCACAGTAAATATTTTGTTTTTGGTTTGTCGTTTTGATCGTAGTGATCTTATGTTCACTCTGTAAAAGCTTCTTAAAAAATGCGGCTACTCCTCACAAAACCTTACGACTGCGCAGTTAAAGGTGACAACTTTAGACGATTTTCGTCTTCTCCAAGCGAATATATCTAATATGTGAGTGGGAAAGACGTAACAAACTTAGGTTTAATGTTTCCAAGTGTTCGGTCACGTGCTAAGGCCCAAAAAACTATATTTCTTTGCTATAACATGAATGACCAGAATCTGATACGAACATAAAATGTTAAGGATCTGTGAGCACCTTGACATTTCATGATCATAAAGAGGCAATCAGTGGTAAATCATTGAAGATGTTAGAATTTGTTCTGCGTACTGGCAGGGTTTTCGAAAATACCCGCGTACTCAGAGATCATTACAACTTCTCGGTGTGCAGTAGACTCGAGAGTGGTTCGATGATTTGGGGGCCACGTGAACTGAAGAATTCTCTCTTATAATAGAGAAAATCCAAAAAAAGTTTCTGAGATATCCCTACACGAGAGTATGCGGGTATTATCCTTGGCTTTACCCGACCGAGTTTCTCCAGGGTATGCTTGGCTACAACAGTTTTGAGACTAGAAGGAATGTATATTTGACTACTCATTTTTATCGATCGTTGCGCGGTGAAGTCGATAATTCTGAGATTATGAAGAGCATTGATTTGTATGTTCCCGATTATTACCTAAGACAGCATCAGCATAGATTGTTTCATATTCCGATATACAGGACCAAGGTGCCGATGGTTATGCCCGTTGAAAGGGCTACAACTATGTTGAACAACATCGCTCTGGATGTTGATCTGTTCCATGCATTTAAATGGGTTATCCGGAGCAGGATTCTCCTACTACTTTGACAAAAGTCTCTTTAATGTATTTTTTTCTTGTTATAATATGTAGGTACGTCTAAAATTTTCGTTTGTGAAGTACATGTTATTTTTTAAATAAATGAATTGAATTGAATCGAATTCAATTAAGTGCAGACTAGTATAAAATATACTGCCCCTTTTTGGATTCTGGAATATGGAACTGCGTAAATGTTTTAGTTCCTTTAAGGCGAGCACAGGCACAAATTTTACCTATATGTGTACCTAGTACCAAATGACTGCTTCCCTAATAGAAAATCTCACGTGCGCTCCTGGTGTAAAAAAATAAATAAATATATGTATATGCCTGTGTATAATAATTGATTTTGTTTTTTGTAAACGTGTTATATTAAAAAAATAAAATTGATTGGTTATTTATTTTTTTAGAACAAATTTTCCTAGACATGAACTGGATTAAATTCTCTTGGGAGTTATTGATATTATTATATTACAACAGAGATGAAGTACATTTTAAAGAAGACAATGCAGAAGTTTAAGCATTTACAGGGTTAATTATTTTTGCTATTGTTTCTTTTTGCACCACAACAGACCAGGAAGCCCAATCATAGCGGTGAAATACATCCAGGCTTGGGAAAAATCATTAGATTTTCGTGTTATCACCGGAAATCGAACCCGAAACCTTCCCTGTGTGAGTCAAGCGTTTTTACCACTACACCACGGAAACCACCGGACCTGTCGTTGGCTGTAAAATAATTCATAATGAAAAAAAACATATTTTTATACCAATAATAATTTAAAGTAAAATGGATGATAATTCATAAAAATATTTTTTACATCAATAATAATTTACAACAAAATACAGTTATATGATGATGAACATTTTCAATTTGAATAATAAAATAAAATAAAATAAAGTTTTGAACTAATTAATTACAAACATTTTGAATTATAATTATTATTAGGGATAACTTATATGGCGCAATATTTTTAATATTAAAGGTCGCTTTACGAAGGGATTTTATAGAAAATAAATTTAATTGAAACTTTTAAATTTGTAGTTTAAGTATAACAATTTATTTTGTTAACACATGCTACGAATTTATTCAACTGATTTACAGAACAAGTGGATTTAAAGTTTTTTTCGAAACACCACTTCACTCTCTCAGCCTCGCACCTCTGCTGGGAGACCATTCCATGCCATAGGGCCTGCGACTGCAAATGCGCGTTCACAGAATTTAGGGCGCTGTTTGCGTAGAGGTATAATAACTTTTTTAAAAGACGTACCTGGTCTAAGCGTAAGACGCCTGTCAGCAAGTTCATCTGAAATGCATAGTTCCTTTTGACAATCCAGAGTAGAGTTGTGGAGTGACTTATACATTAGCCGACGGAGTTGGTATTCCACCCTCTGTGGAAAACTTAGCCAGTGTGATTTTGAAAATAAGACTCACTGTGGCATTTAATACAGACCGTAGGTGAATTTTTTGTTTATTGGTTTGTTCATATTCTTTATTTAAAAATAAATACGATGCATAAAATAGTCAAAAATAAATAAATTTTGCGCAAAAAAAATCAAGTGAAGTGATGTACTAATTTAATTAACTGATGCAAATACGATGTTGAATAACTTAAAACACATCTTTGAAATGCGATCAAGATATAAGACATAATAACGCTCTCAGTTGAAATAAAAGTAAAAAAGGAATAAAGTTCTTACACAAATGTAAATATTACCTACTCTTGGAAAGAAACGACTCGGAAGAAGAAGAAGTTTCTGCATTAATTTTCATGAATTAAGCAGCCACGAAGACGCTTCTACTTTATTTTTCTTTTCACTTCAAAGCCTCCATTGTAAGGGTCCAAGTTTTACTTGTAACGACTTTAATGGCATTTTTCCACTATCACTTCCAGAGGGCATGACTTGGGATTATTAGAGATTCGCTTCACTTCGGAAGTGTTAAGAAAGTAGCCAATTTTATTCATTTAGATTTAAACTGTGATTTCCTTAGCATATATCTAATAAATGAAAAAACGGTGAAATGTAATAATCTATTTTGTATTTTTCACACCACAATAGACCAGAAGGCCCAATAACAGTGAAAAGTTTTAGCACAGAATACACAGGATTAAGTAAAATCACACTAAATTTATGTAACTTGTGCTTGAAAAATGGAAATCGAGTTGTGGTAGAGTGAGATTTGAACCTGGGACTTTTGATCCGTGAGTCCACAATACTACCACGGGACCCCAACCTGGTTGTATTCTACCTTATTTTTAAGACAGGGAAAATATTTTTATTTAAATAATGTTAAATGCATAAAATGGCAGCATTAAGCTTATATGCGATGCTAAACAATTTTCATGAATAGGTGTTTGAACATTTTTCCGTCACTCTTTCGCAAATTCTTCCCTGATACTGTACGGAAAAGAAAACTGCATATCCGACTAATTTTGCGTCACTAAAATTGACGCTGTGCTGTCTCATTTTACGCACCCCAAAACTGGACAAATTTGTTTTTTTAAGTAGTATAAAAGCAAAATTTGCTGTGTTGGTACCTGTTCTGTTTTTGATTTTATTTAAATCATATTTGTATACTGTACATCCAATGACGGCAGATAAAATTGGTAATTTTTTTTTTGATTTTCCTAGGTCACAAAAATAATTATATTTATCCAAAAAGCAAAAAAAGAGTCACGCATTAGCGTATTTACTTTTAAGTTAATATTACTATTAAGTAAATATCTATATTGTGTAATGAAATCTTTTCTTTTGCACCATAATCAAAAGAGAAAATATAAGAATACGTTTGCTTGAAGAAAACTGAGACCAGGTTTTCACTCAAGTTGATTGTAAAATTGTGGAAGGAATGGCAGGCTCCGTATTCAAAAGTATAAAGGCTGTCTGCAAATGGAATATTTACTCCATGAAAACCGAATGCCGCCTATTTAACTCCTACACCTTACCCATCTTCTCCAGTAATGCGAATCGTCGAATCTCACTAGTACCCAATGCAGCA